>NC_055683.1:583898-662847 GCF_017639745.1 Melanotaenia boesemani
TTGTGTATTTTTCCCAGATAGGACCAACCCAAGACCAAGTGTAAGACTGCATGACTCCCACATGGGTAATTGGCATGGGGCCAACATGGAACCTGCGGACAATACCATATGGGTCCCATCAGACAATCCCACTTGGGGCCCCTGTTTCAGCCCACTTCTAACCCACATGGGCCCCACATAAAAATGTTGGCTGGGTAGCAACCCAAACCAACAGGCTACACTTGACAGCCATTCAGCTCAACATGAACCTGAAACCGTTTCTGACCTTCGTGGAGGATTTTTCAAGCTGAATGACGTCTACTCTGTGTTTTATGTTCCATCCTGCAGTAAATCCAACAAACAGCTTTTCTCCTGGTATTACTCTCATGTATCAGGCGGGTGTTTGTTCAAATGAGGGAGAAGAGGAGCAGCTGACCTGCAGGTACCGGCTGATTGGCCAGCACACCTGTTCTAATCAAGAGACACCACGAGGCAACTTCTGCAGCTTCAACTGGAAATCAGTCTTTAATCACTGCTTTGTCTTCCCCAGAGTTATATTTAACCACAACAAGCACGATGTTCTTCACACTGATTGTATAATATGAGGTTTTATCTATAGAATCATAACAGACTGATGTCCAGACTAATGAAAATGACTGTTTTGTAGGTCTGTTTTTAGGTTGCTGTTTTTCTTTCTTTTTATACATAAGAAAGAAAAAACTAGGATAGAAAAATGAGCCACTTGGTTTTGTAGCTACTTGGCAGGATGACAAAGGTTGACAAAACCACATCCTGCATGTCACAATGTTCTCGCTAGTGATGGCAAGTGTAGAGATCGTATGGCAATATATTCCTCATCTCTTTACTCTTTACCTACAAAAAAATCATTTTCTTATTTCTTCTCACAGTTTACGCTCTTGGTGACCAAGCTCTATAATATCATTAAGGTCAATATTATCTCCAAAAAACCTTTTGCTGTAATGCTACAAGATCACATGGTTCTTACAGTTCTTACATATATGAACCACCTGGTTATGTGCTGTTAAAAGAGATTTTGTTTTTATTTACTTTAAATAATCAATTTAGTTATTCTAAAAGCTAATCCTGTTTAAAATATCTATATTTCAGGCAGTTCATGTGGTGAGTAAATAATCAGCCATACTGTAGTGAATAATTTCTACCAGCAGAGGGCCACGGTGTGCCAATTAAACACTGAACAGTATAATGATGGAAAAGATGCAGGATTTTATTTTCTGTTTGTCATTGTACTGCAAAGTATTTTAAATCACGATTATCCTTAAATTTACTCTCAGTTTGACAAAGTTAGAACTAATAGTTTTCCCTCCTCACATTACAAGTTCTGGTCATGGCATTGTACATGAAAAACTCATCAGGTCATTACCAAATCAGGTTTGGGTTTACAGGAATCACACTGGATTCCAGGTAGCACAGCGATGCAATGTCAGCAACTAGGTGAGCCAGTGTGGCTGACTAATGCTGGGCTCACACGAAACGATTATCATGATCGCAGACTAAAAATGGAAGTCTTTAGGAAATCGTAGGAGTTTTACTGGAGTAACAGCATTCCTGTCATCTCAGTCGTTAGGTGTGAGCTGGTAATCAATCTGCACTGTTTAACATCTTTCTCTAGTCTTGGATCTGCGACAATATCAAAACATGTTTGATATTATCGCAAGTTGCAGTGACGAAACACCATCAACAACCAATAGATGAGCTTTGACAAAAGCAGAAACAGGAATCCCGACAGTCAGAACACCGGCAAAAACGGACGGGGGAAAAAAAAAGACAAACAAAAAGCGGTTATGAAAGTATGGGGCGCCAAGTGTAAAAATTCAGTATAAAAGTTGTAGCTGACACATTTTCATTATTTATCTCACTTTTCTCACATTTAGCACATTTTTCCTACATTTTCCTACATTTAACATAACTTTTAACCACATGTATAATGGTCAAATAGAACATCTAAATCTAAATTTTAAATCTAAATCTAAATGCTATATGTTAAACCTAAATGTTATATGTTATATCTACATGTTAAATCTTATATTTTAATCCTAAATAATAAATCTAAATTTTAAATCTGAATGTAAATGTTATATATTAAATCTAAATTTTAAATCTAAATGTAAATGTTATATGTTAAATCTAAATGTTTAAATCTAAATCTAAATGTTATATGTTATATCTAAATGTTAAATCTTATATCTAAATGTTAAATCTTATATCTAAATCTAAACGTTTAACCTAAATATTTCGAATATATGCTAATTAACCCCGCCCCTTTTAACCAATATGCTAGTAGGGAAACACTCGCTTGCACGCACACACACACACACACACACACAGGTCTTTACTGTGAATGTCTTTCTGCATTTACGAGCTGCACTTCAAAGTACACTGCCAACCACCCACTCACACCATTAATGATAAAATGCATATATTTATTTTTAACTTTCTAAACAACATTTTGCGGACTTTTACTGTTAGCTAGCTACTTAGCTGTAGCTAACGTCCAAGGCAAATTTATCGCTACCACTGCCGTCATGTCACAAAGAAAAGTGAAGTGAACCAAGAATGCATTTGCTGATCCTTAACTGAGTAAATGTTGTAATGTCCAAAGTTTGTGTGTGTATTATTTAAAAGCCACTACCTGTACTCAGTCCATTAAGAGAAATCTTTGTTTTCTCTTTTTCAATAGGCTCCTCTGCCATCTATCCCCTTGACGAAATGGGGCTTCATCAGGCTACTTGAGCCAAAGTCAAAACATATAAAAACAAGATGCTTGCCTTTTTCTCCAGAAGCATCAGTCTTTGTCATACCCAGACCAGATTAGCTTAGGCTGGTCTCGTTGGAAAATTTTCCTTTTCCACATCATGGTCTAAAGATCAACTAAAGAGCTGAAATGTCTGCAAAATGTTGTTTAGAAAGTTAAAAATAAATATATGCATCTTACCATTAATGGTGTGAGTGGTTGGTTGGAAGTGTACTTTGAAGTGCAGCTCGTAAATGCAGAAAGACATTCACAGTAAAAACCTGTGTGTGTGTGTGTGTGTGTGTGTGTGTGCGTGCGAGCGAGTGTTTCCCTACTAGCATATTGGTTGAGGTTAAAAGGGGCGGGGTTAATTAGCATATATTCGAAACATTTAGGTTAAACAATTAGATTTAGATGTAAGATTTAACATTTAGATATAAGATTTAACATTTAGATATAAGATTAAACTTTTAGATATAACATATAACATTTAGTTTTAGATTTAAACATTTAGATTTAGATTTAACATTTAGATATAAGATTCAACATTTAGATTTATTATTTAAGATTTAAATAGAAGATTTAACATTTAGATATAACATATAACATTTAGATTTAACATATAGCTTTTAGATTTAAAATTTAGATTTAGATGTTCTATTTGACCATTATACATGTGGTGAAAAGTTATGTTAAATGTAGGAAAATGTAGGAAAAATGTGCTAAATGTGAGAAAAGTGAGATAAATAATGAAAATGTGTCAGCTACAACTTTTATACTGAATTTTTACACTTGGCGCCCCATATGAAATGTCGTCGGTGGAGCGTCCAGAAAGAGGAGCGGGTGGTTATTAGCAACAAGCCCTCCAAATCATACGACCCCATTGTACGTTTGTACATGCCCTCGAATACGGCTCATGGTAACGTTTCTTACATTAGCGCTCCTACTGGTGACAGGAGAGCATTGCGGATTGCGGGGATTTGACAGCGACTGGGGTTTGCCGCGACATCGACGCCAGTTGGCGTAATTAAGGTAAGCACAGTAAATACTGTATGTTTTAACATTTAAGAACAAAGAACACGTTTTGATATTGTTTCGCCATCTAATGTAGTATCTTCAATTAGTACGCAATATACAATTAACGTCATAAGGGCTACGTTAATTTACAACAACTAGCCAAACGTAATTTTATTTTTAAAGTCAGCGCCTTTTTTGTTGTTTGGCCCTCCAGTGTATTAACTAGAATTACTAGGCGATATAAAATTAAAGTTATAAGAGCAAACGTTTAACAGCAATAACAACAACTAGCCAAAAGTATCTATTTTTCTTTTTTTAAAAGTTAGCTAGGTTGCTAGCATAACAGCTATGTAAATATGACGTTTTTAGAAAGTTTAAGGTCTCTCGCAGGTGAAACCTAGAGATGGAAAAGAGAGACAGATATGACAGATGTACATTGATGACTCCAAGCCGATTTTGAAATGTCATTATCACACTTTACATATTTAATTTCCCAATCAGTACATGTTGTCCTAAAGAGAAAGTGTGTATTGAAATTATTGAGTAATATATTATTTTAAAATTGCCCTATGCCAAAAATCAAGCATAAAATTTTTCTGAGAGCTTTAGGTCCTCTGACAGGTCAAAGTGATCATTAGATCACTTAAAATTGTGACACTGTGTGCTGCAAAATAATTATTTTCTTAATAATGTAAAATATTTATCATCCTGTCCAAAACACTGTGTTAAGTAAAAGATGTAAAAACTTAAGAAGGGTGAAATCCTTTCCAAAAGCAATAAAGTCAAGATTTGATGGATGACAAAAGTTTCAGCAACATCTGACACTGGACTGACAATTGTCATGTACTCATTAATTCTATAACAAGCATTAATTCTTAATTTCAGACCTCTTCTATGCTTATCTTCCTCTACGAGACTATCACGACTATAGTTTGCATGTGTTGACTTGATAAAACTGATTAGTATAGCACTTTGCTTTGAAAACCATGATGTTGGGTACTGTGTTGATAAGATTTTATAAAACATATGACCCTGACCTGTGTCAACAAAATATAAGTGGGTAAAAGACATCCTTATCCTCATGACAGTTCTTTTTGCACAACTACTCATTCAATGCTGAATGTTGCACAGCTTATGTAGCACGCTGCACATTATGTACATAGATTACTTTACTTACTTATATTTTACCTATAGTTTACATTATGTTTACTCTTTTGCATGCTCTTCTTAATTTAGTCTTTCTATATACTTTGAATATTTATGGCATTCGGTGTGGACGGCAAAGTAAGAATTTCACTGTACAGGGAAACCTGTTTCCTTACTGTGCATGTGACAATAAACTCTTTGAATCTTTGAATCTTATCCCCTGATAACATGTTTGCTTTTCTTATTCCTATTTGTGGTTCTTTCCCCAGATGCCTACACAAAAAGAGTGTGTGATATGCCATAGTGCAGTTGGGGTGGCCAGCAAGACCTGCCAGCACTGTGGTGGCAAGCAGCCATATAAGGACAGGCTGGAGAGACAGAAGCAGAAAATAACAGAGGACTGGAAAGAACGGCAGAAAAAAAACTGCAGCATCAACAAAGTCTATGATGCAACTAATTTATTGGTAAGATTTTTTTTCTTTCAGATTGTTATAAAATACTAAATAAAAAAATATCTGATATTGGCATACATATTGCTATATTGCTGTTACTCCACTGACCCTTTCAGCATTCTAACATTTGTTTTTTGACGTACGTTCATTGTGCATGAAATCCTGAGTTCCCAATGTATGTAATACGTTGTAAGCTACATTATATTTCTGTAATACCACATTTGATTTCAGTGAAAATAAAATCACTAAGTGAACAAAGCATATAAAGATTTTGCACACCCTGTACTAATAAAGCATGCATTTTTTACCAAATTAGGATATTTTCAGTTTTGCATTCGTCAGTGTGCACACTTTGGTTTTAAACTCCGCAGACCCCTGGTTTTAGGTTTGTTTAATGCCGTTTTATTATTTTAACTGAATCAACATGTACATGTACCACAAGAATGGTAAATGGACTGTACTTACGTAGCGCCTTTCTACTCGTGTGAGCACACTAAGTGCTTTACACTACTTGTCCCACACGTTAACACAGTCAGACATTTATGGGGAGGAGGAGCTTACCCATCAGGGTATGATATATCAGGGAAGGATTCATTCACTTTCATACAGAGACTGACACAAGTATACAGAAGCACATGGACTGTTGGAGACGGGAATCAAACCACCAACCGTCTGATTGGTGGTCGATCTGCTCTACTACTCAGACACAGCCACCCAAGCAAAGGGCAAAGTGGGACTATTGCACCATTATTCTCTATGAATGGCACAGTTCCTAAATGGGAGGGTGGGGGAGGGTGATTGTTCTTCTTCCTCTGTCCTGCCACCAGAACCAACCGAACCAGTATGCTGTGGGTGTCCCTTTTTGTGTAAAAGGTTGAGCTGCCATGTTGCTTTATGTTTACTTTAGATTTATGTTATAAATCCATGAGGTTATTATAAAGGTCAGCTCCATTTGTCATTAGAAAAGAGCAGAGGAGCAGCAGAATCAATTGTTGTGGTGCAGAGAAATGCACCACACATTGAGGTGGCACTCTGATGATCATACCTAGTTCAGTGTAAATAGATAAAGGCGATGTGAAGAGGTAGCTTAGTTGCTTGCTGTGTTATTACATGATCTCTGTGTAAAAAGGAGCTCCCTTGTTTCAAAACAGCATGTACTGAAAACAGTGAGAGCAGAGAGGGGAGAGATGAATAAGATAATTTTTTAGACAAAGAAAATCAGAAATAGTCTTTGTATGCAAAGTAATACACCACACAAATTTGATCACAGTTGACTATACAACATTCATCTGACTTAACATGTTTCTAATTTTCAGTCTTAAAAATTTGTGTCAACTTTGTTCCAGCTCCACAAATGGGAGCTTTTAGAGAGGCATCCCGTCCTCCTCCTCGCCAGGAGAACCTTCAGTGGCTTTGTAGCAGAGTGCCTTTGTCCTTGGCCATTGGACACAGAGGATGCAAGGGATGCACTTGTCACAATAAAGAAGATTTATGAGAGTCTTCTCAATGGTAATGTACACAAATGTTCATGTCATATTTACACTCAATCCACAGTGAATTCAGGATGAATTTAAAAAGAAGAAATACACACATTTGTTCATATCAAAGTAAAGTTAATATTTCGCCTTTCAACTGTGTCCACGCTGACTAATTGAACATCTACTCTTGATTTATCCCATTGTGGCAAAATGCCTCTTTGAATGGTAGCTACAAGTTTTTCTCTAAACACATGGCAGGTACCGCTAACCTTTTCTGTCCTCAGATAAGATCCCAAGACAAAGGACATGAATTTAGATTGTGGTGCATGAACATTTTTACTGCATGATCAAAACCAAGGAGCAACATCACTCAAGGCACAATGTCTCCAGCACTCTGAATCATTCTCATACATTCATGTGAATAGTTTAGGGTAAAATTGTAATATCATATTGTAAATATTTCTTCATCATATCTTAGTTGGCATCTTTTACTCTGTGCTCAACAAACATCATGCACTTTTTGCATCTCTCCTTTGCACTCTGGTAGGTTTGCAGCAGTAGTGTGTTACTGGTACTGCTATCCCTTGTTTTAATGATATTTAGTCATACAAACTTAAAGTGAAACTGTTCAACACAGTAGCAGTAACAGAGTCACAGGACAAAGTAGCAGATGTCACACTTTAATTTTATTAGATACAATACATACAATACATGTACGTATGTAAGTCAGATGACTTGGAGTGACAAGACAATGTTGGAGGAATTAAAGTCAAAGTGAAAAACAAAAAAGAAGTTGGTGCACTATGTGTTGCCTGTAGATGTCCACCACTTTGGCTGCTCCGTCTTGTTCCTTTGCTCCCATACTGCGAGATGCATTTTTCACAAATTATTAGGTAAGTTCTAACACCTTTATTAAAAAAGGTAGGAACATTATCTCACTGTGGCATCCCTATTCTCTGACAGTGTCTGACAGAGGCATGGCTCAGCCCAGAAACAAGGATATAGTGAACAAAGGGGCCTTTAAGACTTGCTGACTGTCCCTTCTATTTAAAACTACAAAAAGCGGAGTGCTGAACAATTGTGTCTGTGCCTCTGTCTGTCTCTCTGTTGTATTTATCTGCACTTCCTCTGGTCCTGCAGATACAACGGAGGGAGGAAACAGTACAACTCAGGGGACTCAAGGCCTCTTCATACTCCGCGAGAAGCAAGAAATTTGTTCTTGTTCTCGAGGCTGCAAAACCGAGAAAAAAGTTCTTGTTCGGCAGGGCATGTCATACTCCGCAAGCAGCAGCGCGAGA
Organism: Melanotaenia boesemani; assembly: GCF_017639745.1. NCBI lineage: Eukaryota > Metazoa > Chordata > Actinopteri > Atheriniformes > Melanotaeniidae > Melanotaenia > Melanotaenia boesemani. Next base: position 592,042 of record NC_055683.1, read on the forward strand.
CGAGGCGGGGATTACTGCGGGGGGGCTCGTCTGTGTCTCTCTGTGCAACGAGCCGGTTGACCCGCTTATTTTTTATTTTACATGAAAATTGTTCGGTGACAGTGCAGGACTGTGCACGCGGCAGTATCCGTGTCTTTATGTACCGTGTGTTGGAAACGTTTTTTTACTTTCTCTCAGCCTCGATCAGCTGTTTGTGAAAGCTGTTCACATGTCCGACCAATCACGCAACACTTCTCTGAGCCCCTCGAGAACAAAGTTTGGCCAGCTCGACGTGGCAAGAACTGTCCTCATTCACGTCCGGACCCCCCGCCAGCGAGAACAAAGTTCTTGCTTCTCGTGGAGTATGTAGAGGCCTTCAGTCCCCATTAGATTAGCACTTGGTGAATGCAGATCTCTGGGAAGGCCAAATATTCACTGTGTATTATCTACATCCATATCATTGCTTGTTCTTGTGAAACTTTTTCCTGTATGTCCCTAGTGGAGATTTGCAGACATTTAACATTAAGGTGTGAGTAAGAATATGATTTAAATGAAGCAACAAATCAAACTGTCAATTATTTCTTTGTGCATCTTCAATAGACTTTTGAAAGTAGAGCCTTTGATATATGTATGTTTTTTTTTTTGCAACTGCTTAAGCCAATATTCACAAAAATTCATGTTTGTTCTTCCCAAAAGTGACGGTGACAACCAGGACGATGGAGACTCCAGCACAGACCAGTGATGGTCCTGCTACAGGCAGCTCCTTTACCTCACCCGTGTCCACCCCACCTGTGTCCGTCCCGCCTGTGTCCACCCCCTGTGCTCCTCCTGTGTTCAACCTGCCTGTGTCCACCCTGCCTGTGTCCATCCCGCCTGTGTCCACCCCCTGTGCTCCTCCTGTGTCCATCCCGCCTGTGTCCACCCCGTCTGTGTCCACCCTGCCTGTGTCCATCCCGCCTGTGTCCATCCCGCCTGTGTCCACCCCGCCTGTGTCCATCCCGCCTGTGTCCACCCCCTGTGCTCCTCCTGTGTCCATCCCGCCTGTGTCCACCCCGCCTGTGTCCACCTCCCTTACTCCACCAGTGTCTGGCCTCCAGAAGAAAAGAAAATCATGTAGGAATGCAGACATTAGTGGTGTGTACAGTATGTCTGTTTTTCTGTGAATCCAAACTGTTTGAATCAACTTTGTCAATCAATTTCAGTGAGATCAGGCTCATTCCATCCTTTTCTCAGATGAAGGAACGGGGTCTGCCTCAATGTGACTTGAAATACATCTCTATAAATGATTGCAAAATGCTACAGTTATTGTACAGCAAGTTATTGAATGATAATATACTAGCTCAGCATAGTTCTTTGGGGGTAAAATGAAAGACGAGTAAGGTATAATCAAGATATCCTTACAGTATTTCTAAGCTTAACACACACATGTTCATGTTTACATGCTGAGAATTTTTGGCCGCTGTGATCATTCCTCATGTTCTTACTATTAATAAAACATTCCTCTGTAATATGCCAGTAGTGTAGCTAAAATAACTAAAATGTGAGCAGCCAAAAAAAAATAGTTTCCCAAATGTTTCAGAACTTTAAAGGATGCTCTCACATATGCATGACAGTTCAACAAGCTACAAAATGATGCACTGTTGTATTTTAGTAGTGGTCAGATATGAAATCAAAGTACACTGCTCACAAAAATTAAAGGAGCACTTTAAAGAAACACATTAGATACATCAGATCTCAATATGAAGTTGGATATCTATACAAATAACGACAGGGCAATGTCTTAGGAACAAAAGGATGCCAAGTCTTTTAATGGAAATAAAAGTTTTCAGCCTACAGAGGGCTCAATTGTGTAGACACCCTAAAATCAGAGTGAAATGAAGATGTGGCAGGCTAGTCCATTTTTTCAAAAACTTAATTTCTGCAACTCAAACTGCTTTTCAGTATCTTGTGTGGCCCCCACGAGCTTGTATGCATGCTTGACAACGTCGCGGCATGCGCCTAATGAGACGACGGATGGTGTCTTGTGGCATTTCCTCCCAGATCTGTGTGAGGGCATCCCTGAGCTGTTGTACAGTCTGAGGAGCAACTTGGCGGCGCCTAATGGATCGAAACATAATGTCCCACACATGTTCTATTGGGTTTAAGTCAGGGGATCGTGAAGGCCATTCAATAGTTTCAATTCCTTCATCCTCCAGGTACTGCCTGCATACTCTTGCCACATGAGGCCGGGCATTGTCGTGCATTAGGAGGAAACCAGGACCTACTGCACCAGCGTAGGGTCTGACAATGGGTTGAAGGATTTCATCTCGATACCTTATGGCAGTCAGAGAACCATTTCCTTGGCAGTAGAGGTCTGTGCGTCCCTCCATGGATATGCCTCCCCAGACTATCACTGACCCACCACCAAACCTGTCATGTTGAACGACGTTGCAGGCAGCATAACGTTCTCCTTGTCTTCTCCAGACTCTTTCACGTCTATCACAGGTGCTCAGGGTGAACCTGCTCTCGTCTGTGAAAAGTACAGGGCGCCAGTGGCGGACTTGCCAATTCTGGTGTTCTTCAGCAAATGCCAGTCGAGCTCCACGGTGCTGGGCAGTGAGCACAGGGCCCACTACAGGACGTCGGGCCCTCAGGCCACCTTCATGAAGTCTGTTCCTGATTGTTTGGGTAGAGATATTCACACCAGTGGCCCTCTGGAGGTCATTCTGTAGGGCACGAGCAGTGCTCAGCCTGTTCCGCCTTGCACAAAGGAGCAGGTATTGGTCTTGCTGATGGCTTGAGGACCTTCTACGGCCCTGTCCAGCTCTCCGAGAATAACCACCAGTCTCCTGAAATCTCCTCCATGTTCTGGAGATTGTGCTGGGAGACACAATAAACCTTCTTGCTGCAGCACGTGTGGATGTGCCATCCTGGAGAAGTTGGACAACCTGTGCAACTTCTGTAGGGTTAAGGGATCGCCTCATACTGCCAGTAGAGATAATTACTCAAGCCAAAACCAGCACGAGTGAAAAATCAGCCAAAAAAGATCAAGAGGGAGAAACTTGAAATGACCTCCACATGTAAAACCAGTCCTGTTTTGAGGGTTTTCTGATTGTTGCCACTGTGGTGCACCTGTTGTTAATTCCATGAACACCAATACAGCTGACAGTGATTAACGATGCCCTCAGCTGCTTAACCAACCAGAAAATTATCAGACAGGTTTAACTGATTTCATGCCAGGCCCAATAAAAAAAGTGTTCCTTTAATTTTTGTGAGCAGTGTATTTTCCAGTTACAATCTGTGTAGTGCGGAATACTCATGATTCTGGTTTAGCCACCCATGAAAAGTGCTACCTAGGAAAATGTACCCCAGATTGTTCTGAACCATAAACTATCATAAAATAATGATAATAAAAAATGATAATCATAGTAACCAATGATTTCCTCATCGTCAACATGTAATTATTGTTGAAAGGCTTCAAAAATCATTACATTAATAATTAAAAAAAAAAAAATCATGGGCAAATGTCCTTATCTCCAAAATGTGCTCCTTCCATGTCATGTTACTGTTACATAATTGAAAACAGGTCCTGTTCAGATATCAGTTACCAATCATTTTTGTTATTAGAAGTGTTAGCATTATTTAGAACTTTTTCCTCATGGCAATATCAAGATGTGAACAGAGAATAAGATGTCTGTTAAGAATTATTACCATCTTTTCATTCATTTCAGAATGCCCCATTCATCAAGGTCTAAGCGTTTTCCCCTACAAAAGGATTCTGAGGCAAAGACTCAGAGAGGTTTGTTCCAAGACATAAGAAATTACTGATGATGAAAATAACTCTTTGGAACCATACCCTGTAATTGTCTGCACAGAAATACGTCAAGGTGCTTTGTTTAAAAGAGGGTGGCAATCTTTAGTCATATTACACTTTTTAATTTGACATTACTTGTGCTTCAGGTTGTATTTGCTGTCCATTTTTCATTTTTGTCACTAATTTTACTTTGTGTCTTGTTAAGGGTTGTGTCGAGGTGTTGGTGGAGTGGCAACCTTGCTCTGGATGGTGTGTATGTTATCTGAAGTTTATTGTAGTGATGGTGATTGGGTTAGGGAAACAAATATTTTTATCAACTTAATCTTCAATTATAAGCAACTGCAAAGTCTTCTCATCAAGCATTCCACAGAGAGGTCAAATACTGTTTGGGCAGTGTAGTGTATTGTATTTAAATTAAAATACAAAATGAAAATTTAATTGTTTGGTTGAACTGACAGAATCATGTTCACCTGTGACCAGTCTACATGTTGAAGTTAATTTGGGCAACATACTGAACCAGTTGCCCAATTCCAAATCCAGTTGGTTCTGATGGCGTAGCCCCCAGTGTGTGACTGTGGGTGGATGGATATTCTGGTAGATGGTAGCCTCAGGCTGTGTGAATGGGGCGAATAGTCACTTGCTTTGCAAAACACATTGCATAGTCATCAAGACTTGAAAAGAGCTTTGGTGAGGGTTGTGTTTAATGAAACATCGCTCCACATTTTAAGGAATTGCCTGAACATAAGAGACCAGATTGTGAGACTTCTGAAAAATGGACGAGGTTGCAAGATCATTGGTAGTATGCTTGGGTATTTTGATGATAATAAGAATAACAACAAGAAAGAATTAATATATAACTGAAGACTCCATGCCTCATTAAAAGTAGTTCAGTATCAGCATGGTACATATTTCAAATGTTAGAATGTGAAAGTGATACTTTTTACGGTCTCTCTGTCTGTCTTACAGTGGAGCAAAGTGGAAAAACTCCTGGGAGCCCAAAGACAACGTTCTTCCTTAAAAAAAATTGTTAAAATTGTGTTTGTTGTGTTATGTGACACAAATTTGTTTTGGTAAGTTGTTTGTTTTCTGTTGTTGGGAAGGTAATAAACATATTGTTTTACTTTCAAACACTTTGTCATTGTGTTATATTATTGTTGGATGCATTTCATGTAATTCTGAGAAGCATCAGCTCGAGGGCTGATGAATATTGGTACCTGAACAACACAAGCGTGATGAGATACTTTTGGTGCAGTCTTGTCTTTAAAACACTCCAGTTCATGCAAATGAACATAGCTTCTCTCTTAAATCTGTCTGCAAACAGCGCACATCTTTCATCTCTCTGCCTCTCTCTCTCTGCCACTGTCTCTAACTACCTGCCAGTCTCTCTCCACCACTCTCTCTGCCACTCTCTCTTTTTCTCTCTCTCTCTCTACCTCCCTCCCACTAGCAGCTCCCCCAGGTCAGGGCAACGAGAGAAACCCATGATGGCGGAGAGAAAGAGAAGTCAAGGAAAGAAGGAAGTTATCATATGAAGAGCAGCACTTCAATATTCATATCTGGCTAAATGTGTGATAAAATATTTTAAAATAACATACGTGCTGCTGGCTGTGTTCTTTCTGATACATAAATCATTAAATATAATGAAATATTGACCTTGGAACCTTGATTTCAGAATTCAAACAATGTGCTTTATGCACAGTTAGGGAACATAAGGGAGCTCCATGTTTCCACTCTTTCATTACTGGGTGAACTGATTAATTCAGGTGTGTCTAGCCATTGCTGTTGTGATGGCTGAGGTTGAGCACACCCGGATTAATCAGTTCATCCAGTAATGAAAGACAGGAATCAAAGGAGCTGCCTTAAGTTCAGGAAGTAGTGGAGCTGTGCATAGAGCCCACTGAGCCTCTAAATGGCTCTAGAAATCTTAATCTGGGCAAGGCTATGACCATGAAGTATTAAAATCAAACCTTTGTCATAGGACTAATTGAAATACATAAATGGAAAGGTCTTGACCTGTGGAGCAACAAACGTCAGCATGAAGATTCTAAATGGCTCCTGCTTGAAATATTGACCTTTGAACCTTAACTATTTACATAGAATGGTTAGCATTATGGTGATAATGGGGAAATAATTGATGTAAACTGGTCAAAAATTAGAAGTATGATGGTGCATAGGTCAGTCATCAATATGTTAAACACATCTGGTTGGCAAATATCTGTGAAAATGTCTTTTTCTGATTTTATCCACGTTGGCCTTGAAAAGGGTGCAAGAAACTATACCTGGAAGGGGCTGGCTTGGAGCAAAGATGAAAAATTTACTTTGTCGTAGGATAACAATGAAGACATCACTGGAAAGGTCTCAACCTAGATCAGGCATGTCAAACTGGTCCAGCAAAGGGCCGTGTGGCTGCAGGTTTTTGTTCCAGCCAGCCAAGAGCACACAGTTTGACCAATCAGCTGTCTGAAGACTGAGATCAGTTGATTGAATCAGTCAAATCTGGTGTGCTGCTGCTTGGTTGGAACAAAAACCTGCAGCCACACGGCCCTTTGCTGGACCAGTTTGACATGCCTGACCTAGATAGTAACATATATCAGTATGAAAACTGTGCAAGGTTCCTTCTCCTCAGGAGTGACCTTTGAACCTTGAAAATGTGACATTTTTGAAGGCTTACAGAACAGGAACAAAAAAGGTTACAGATATGGGGTCAACTGTTTTGGAAAGGTCTTGACCTCCACTATCATAACCGAAGGTAATCCAACAGGGGGCGCCACTGTGTTGAGTTAAAACCCATAAAAAACATAATTTAACCCTCTAAACAACAAGAAATCTCAAATTTAATTACAAATACATGTTTTCCACCCTCAAAAACCCACGGAGAACCTACAATCTTCCTTGTAATCTTACCACATAATAGAGAAAACAGTTCAGAACTACAAAACATGTGGCGCACCACGCTTCTCCATATTGCAACTCTGTACAAATTGTAGTTCCTTAAGTATTCTTCCGGGTTAGGTTTAGGGTTGTCACATTAGGGTTTCGAAATTATCTATGTACTCATTTTTCAACATAAAAACTCAAACTACATCGTATATTTTTGTATTTTGATTAATTTGCTGACATGAAAACATTTACATAAACATTAAATAATGCTATTTTAGCACTTATTCCAGTCGCTCTGTTTCGCAGTTTACAGAGGGTATGTTCAATGGCAGAACGGATTCAGCAACGTTTCAAAACAGAACTTCGGGGCCTGTAACTTGGATCTATTTTTGTTGTTGAGTAAAAAAGTGGTTTAAAGTTTGTTTAAATATAATGTGGCTTCCTACCGAGAGGGTGCTCCATACAAGTTAATCAATCAGATCGCTTAATAATAAACGTGTTAGCTTAACGTTGCCGCTTGTGAACATGCTACAAGGGTGCAAAGACACACCAGAAATATAGCGTCTCTGTCCCCATTCTTCCTTGTGTAGTTTGTATCGATGTCGTCGCCAATTCGCCTGTACAACATGTAGACTATGCTTAATTTTCCTTTTTTTTATTGTGCAAATGAACTCAAACTTGAGATGTTTTTAAATTTAACAGATGGATTTAAAACAAGACACAGTAGATGTGGAGTAAACTGGCATGTATTTATTCCAGATGTAACTGTTTACATGTACACATTTCATAGAAAATAAAACAACAATAACTTCTCCTCCAGACATATTCAGCATGTAATAACTGCATGACCCACACATGTCCAAATGTATTGATGCCAGGGGCGGACTGGCCATTGGGAATACCAGGAGTTTTCCAAGTGGTCCGACACAGCCAGAGAGAGAGAAAAAAAAAACAAAAGTTTCAGAGAAATTGCTCATACGTTCAGTCATCTGTGGCAGCTGATGCACAACCTGCTCTACGTGACGTACTACATTTCTTCATCTGAAAGTTCTGAACTGCTGTAATCCTCTTCAAAGTCCTCCAGATCTTCTTCCAACACGTTAAAAACACCGGGGTCTGTGTCTACACGGGCATAGGTGCTGGTGACAGCACTCAGTTTCTTCTGAAGAATGTCTTTCTTCTGTAGAAGACAGCAGTGCAGTCCCCTGTATCCAGCCTCTGTCATATCTGTAGGAGTAGCTTGAGTGAAAATTGAAGAATGAAATTTAAAAATAGGCAGATAAAGTTGGAAACAGGTAATGCCATGGTCCTTTTAGAATAGAATATTTGTAGAACATACTATGGTTCTTGATGTTCTCTTCAGTGTGATGGAGGAGGATGTCCAGTTTGTCCAATGCCTTTCTCAGGTACTGATAATGTTGAGTCATCTCCTTCACAAGGATTGGTTTCTCCTCTTCCATGCGCCTGACCAGCATGACCTGGTCAAAAAGTCGCCTCTTCAAACGGAGACTCACCACTATTTTGAAAAAAAAAAAAGAACAGATGGGAATCAATCAAAACTTTTCAACATGTTCTACCAGAATTTTCAGTATTGATCATTATGTGGCCCACTAATTTTTAATGGGCTCTATGCACAACTCCACTACTTCCTGAACTTAAGGGAGCTCCTTTGTTTCCTGTCTTTCATTATTAGACAGACTGATTAATCCAGGTCTGCCCTTATTAAATGGCCAGACACACCTGGATTAATCAGTTCATCCAGTACTGAAAGACAGGAAACAAAGGAGCTGCCTTAAGTTCTTGAAATAGTGGAGTTGTGCATAGAGCCCATTGGTCGTCTTTTACCAATATCCACAGCTTAATATTAACATGAACACACTTATACCTACTACTTAGATTAATGGTCACCAACAAGCACACAAATGGTACCACTTTGCTTACCATCTCCTTGTGCCTCCCAAGGGAAAAAGACTGCATGCTGCTTCTGAGTCAATTTTGTCTTTATCGGCAGCAACTGTGTTGTATTGGACGATCTTCTCTCTGAGTTTCTTTTTGAGCTCACCCAGTCTCCTCCGTTTCCGTTGCCTCATTTGATTGCTGTCTGTTATATTAAAAAAGTATTAGTAAGAACAACAAACAAGCATTAGTTGTTAAGTGATGCAAAACTAAATACCATTTTGTCGGTAGAGATCATGCTTCTTCCTTCTGAGGGAATAGATGATCTCATCAATCTCTCTCTGGAGCTCTTCCTGGCTACTATGAGCACCATGTTTCCCTTGAAAAACACAAATAAGCAGAGATGGAAAACCAGACGTAGCCAAATGAATGACAGTACCAATCTGACACACCGGCAACCGTGTTACATACCAGTGGCTGCCCACTGCTTCACATCCTCAATCCACTGTTCTGTGTCCTCCAAAGTGATGTTGAGGTCATGCTGCAGATGCTGAAGATTTGCTGCTTCCTTTTCTGCTCTCTGTGTAATCTATTTATGTTTTCAGAAGAAAAAATACAATGCAAGAATAATTTTTATTCAATTGTCTATCTGCTGTTGAAAAAGGCTCAATACTTTTCAGTCTACATGTCAAAGTATTCTTGGAAAAGATATTGAACCCCATATTGCTGTGTGTGTGAATGATAATCTGATGAGCAGGTGGCACATTGTACAGTAGCCTCAGCCACCTGTGTATGAATGTGTGAATGAGGTGAATGTTGATTAGCCTTGTAAAACTTTTAGGTTGGTTAAAAACACTACAAAGTTTTGCTATGTAAATGCTTGAAATGACAAATGTAAATGTTAAAATACCAAAATACAGTGTAGACGTCTTACTTTAACAAATCGTTTCGCCAGTGTCTTGTGTAGACTCTCCACCTTCCTGTTGTTCCATCCCATGGCAAGCATTGTTATCATATCGGCTCTCCCTGTAAAATGGAGAATATGTCAATTCAAGCAGTGTCAAAGCATGCCTTTTTTTAATTTTTATTTTTTTTAAACCAACCTGACTTGGTCATGTATTTTGTGGTCAGAGCTGCCCTTGAGAGAAAGCTGTTCACTTGCTCCACCTCCTCTATATCTATATCCATTTACTACATCAAATGTGGCCTGAAAGTATCAACTAAAGAGTAATGCTGAACATTCAAGGCTTTTCTACATAGTTACTTTGAATGTGTTATATTTTAGGATTATAATCATGAATTACAATATTGCAATTATGTGGTTATAAACATTGTTTTCTGACTGTCCAGAAAGATTTTCAAATTAGAATAATAATTTTAGATGCCATGAATGATGGAATATGAATTGTATGTACATTGAAATATATTTTTCTTAGCAATGAGGTTCATTATAGTTAATATATCAATTACAAAGATTAGTCTGCTAACCCTTTGGATTTCTTGAAGCAGTACTGCTTTCTGTTACCATCTGCAGCTATGGCAAGCATGTCTGGTGTGCAGGCAGGGCACTTGAAGGGCTCAACCTGACACAGATGCTCTTTCTTCCAGTTGCAGAAGGCAAATTCACGATACACCCTGTGGAATGTATCACCGCATATACTGCCATTCTGAAAACGAGGATGGTATTATTTTGGTTAATTAAAAACTTTGCAGTTTGGAATTCAAATTTTCGAATTACAAGAGTTCTTACCCGTCCTGTGCAATGTGCCCGATGTTCAAGCATTCTTATAAATGCTTTTTGGGACGTAGCTGGGCTGGCCAACTTCATCTGTTCAAATGATGCAAAGACATCAAATTTGAACAGCATTTGGCAGCTTGCTGTTGCTGGCCAGTATCGGCTACTAATCAGGTCACTGATCCCTGGGGTCCACTTGCAGGAGCAATGTGGGCAATACACAGCAGGCAGACAAAGATTGTATGGACCTGGAAAAAAAAAACAAAAAACAAAACAACATATACCGTTTCAAAAGTATCCTTACAAAACAGGACAAAGTGATAATAGTAAGCCATCATCGGACTGTGATGGTATCCAGAGAGTAGAGGGAAGTGTCAACATACCATTGATAGTCACCAAGACAGTCTGCTTTCCTGGAGAGATGGTATACTCTTGGTCTGGGCCACAGGAGCAGATTTGTGTTGGTGGAAGAATCGGCAGCATACATACTATAGTTAAGAAAATGTCAGAAAAAAATACCAGTATTCAAATAAAAAATTTTAACAGTTACAGAAAACTTCAGACATGGGTCATATTATACCACTGTATATGCAGTAGATTTTATGGACTAATACATTTTTTTAAACACACCTTGTTCAACCAGTTCACAATGACCGCTTTCATCCATCTTCACTAAGGATGTGGGAGGAATGTGTTTATAAAAATGGTCAATCATGACTTCTCTGTCATGAAATACATTTTTTTTGTGGACAATTGAGTCACATCCTGCGCAGAGAAACTGAACTCCTGAGGGAACACAGTCCAAGCACCTGACCACAGCCTTGATTGTTTTGCACTTTTGACAGCAATGCTGGGGAACTCTTTCTGCGGCCAGCATACAACTCAGGAGCTCTGGCACTGCAGCCTTGAATTTTCTCTCTGTGGTCAGCTGCCTCTTGGTCCACACAGACATGCTGGTTGTCTCCTCAACTTCTGCTGATGCAGGGACAGTGACCGAACTCAGCAGGTCTCTCAGTGTTTGAAGATGGTTATCTAAATTGATAGAGTATAAAAAAAATGTAAAAAGGACAGCCATAAGAATATTTTTTAATAAAACAAAAAAAATCTATATCGCTTTTTCACAGCTATTGCATTATATACATGGCTGCTACAGTACATACAATATTCAGATGCCTATAAGTACTTAATGTTTTCCAAACTAGAAGATTAAGTTTGACTCTATTTGAGCTGACAGAATTCAATATGCATACCAAGATTTGTGACCTCTTGAGGAACAATCATTAGGACTAATAATGGAGACAAACAGGATCCTCCCAAAGACACCCCACAAGTTCCAGGATCCACAAAATTATATCCCAGTTTATGACCCCATCATATAGTTCCAGTAGTCCTACTGCTCCACCCATGTCAGTGCAGGCCCGAGTGGTTCAACTGTCGGGCTGGTAGAAATAGAAGACGTAGAACCTGAAGAATTACAGAGGAACGGTTAAAACAGAGAGTTCAGGAAATGGCGCATTGCTGCATTAGAACAGACAGCTCTGCAGACAGAACAACTTTCCATAATATGCTACAGATCCTGCAGGAGCAACACAGAGAACATCAGGAGTCTCTCCATAAGTTCTCAGCTTTAAACAAGAGAAGGTCAGAGGAACGTAAAACCAATAGAGCAGACAGAGTCTGAAGGTGAGGAAAGGGATGTAGTTATAACAGGTACAATGATAACAGGCAGACCTCTGGGTGACGATACACAGAGAAAATCCCTCCATCCTCCCACATAATGACCACCAGATCAATGATGACAAACACCCCACGTTATGAGGCTCCCCTCATCCAAGCCAGCACTGACCTCAGAAAACCACCGGATATATATAAACCCTGGAAATTTACAGATTTACAACTGATGCAGACAAACTTCCCCCTCTTAGACACGGTGCAGGTCCCTGGCTTAGAATAACTGGAAGGTCTGACTCAGGGCTTCACACTCATGGTTGGGGATATGAGAACTTTAGTGGGGGCCCATCTGAGTTATATGACATAGAGCATGAGACAGGAACTGTTCCTGGATCCTTTTACTGTGCAGCAGGGGCGGAGCTAGAAACATATTTATGGGGTGGTGAGAGGGACAGGAATGTTTCAGGACTGGCGACATGTTGCAGAGGTGTGTTTGTCATTCTTGGTGAGTGTAGAGTGAGACAGGAATCTGATCATCTGACAGGTGTTACAGTAAAATTCCAGGAAGCTGTTCCTCAGGTGGAGCTTTCAAAAAGTCCCAAAACAACAAGGACGTGTTTGTTCAGATTTTCATCCTGCTGAAGTACAGAGTTGTGCATGAACCAGCTCAAATGAACACATTCATTTCTCTTTGAATGTTGAACTGAACATTTGTAAATAGAGGATATGAAGGTGAACTCGGCCAGATTGGACTTGGACAAAAAAAGTTTCTACCAAGCGTGCGTGGGTGTGAAAAACATTCTTACTCTTTTATTTCTGCAACACAAGCACATGAACATGTGGCTTACTGAACAACACATCCCCATTTTAACCTAATCATCACAGTCACACAACTATATTATATACACTCACACAACTAAAGTATTCTGGCAGGCCATGGTGATTAAAACCAAGATTTTCTGGCGAGCTACTAGCTAGGTGAAGCACTGTCAAGTTCAACATTCGGCACTTTAACTTGCAAACTTTCACATAACATCATAAATGTGTATTTTTTAAGTCTGATACTTTAGCAAACCTATTAAACACCTGTAATGCTGCCTTTTTCACGTTTTACCATCACTTTAGCTTACCTTCAACACAGAAACACAAGCACATGAACATGTGGCTGCACACTGCAGACTTCTGGGGCTTACTGAATGACACTCCCCCATTTTTCAGCCCAAGCTGCCCAAGGTGCCTGTGTGAATTTACTCACTCTTTTAATGTACCTACCAGAAAACTGCAGCTATTACTTTGAGTGTACATATTGTCTACTAGATCTAAATAAATATAATCAAATTTAACATACCCAGAAGATGAACAATTTAACAAAAACACATTTTTAGAACCAAGAGGGAGAAGTGAACGCTAAATGTTCACAGTCCACCCCTCATCTCACTATGCCCAACATGCCTGTGGGTCCCCACATATGTCACTGTCCACAATTTCTATTCACGTTATGTCTGACTGCATTTAAAGAGCAAGTTAGAACATCAGCCTCATCAAGTCTAGTTTGAAGGTACTTGTGGAGCCAAATCATCTGTTGAGTTTGAGACGACCTCTGCAATTCCTCCATTTAGGAAAGTTTGTTTGTGCAGCACATTTCATGTACAACACAATTCAAAGTGCTTTACACAAAACATTAAAACCATACAGCGGAGGTACTGGATGAGTATTCAGCACTATAACACTATGTGCTTAGTGTGTGTGAGAAAGAGAAAGTATGATTGTGTGTATGTGACTGTGTGTGTGTGTGTGTGTGTGCGTGTGTGTGCTTTTTTTTGAGTGTGTGTGTGTATGAAATGAAATGAAATGAAATGAATGAATGAAATGAAAAATACTTTATTAATCCCAAAGGGAAATTCAATATTGTAGTAGTAGTAATTTTTTTTTTTTTTTTTTTAAACAATCACATTAATTAATTAAGGGCTTTGTTCTTCAGCCTGATAGCTGCTGGAAGGAAGGATCTTCTGTATCTCTCTGTCTTGCATCGGACTTGAACAAGCCTCCCACTGAACACACTCTGTTGTTTCGTCACGGCGTTGTGTAGAGGGTGTGAAGGATCTTCCATTATCTTCGTCAGCTTGTACAGAATTCTTTTTTTGATGATCAACTCCAGCGGCTCCAGAGTTACTCCAAGCACAGAACCAGCTTTCTTGATCAGTTTGTTAATTCTTTTCAAGTCTCTGGTTCTGATGCCGCTGCCCCAGCAGATTGCTGCAAAGCTGATTGCACTTTCAACAACAGACCTGTAGAACATTTGCAACATTTTGGTGCAGACGTTAAAAGATCTCAGCTTCCTTAAGAAGTAGAGTCTGCTCTGACCTTTCTTGTAAATGTACTCAGTGTTGCTTTTCCACTCAAGTCTGTTGTCCAGCTGAACTCCAAGGTACTTGTATTCCTCCACCACCTCCACCTCCTCTCCCATGATGGAAACACTTCTATGTGTGTTCTTGTTCCTCCTGAAGTCAACAATCATCTCCTTTGTTTTCTTGGTATTCAAGATGAGATGATTGTCACCGCACCATTTCACAAACTGACCGACCAGTTCTCTGTACTCTGCTTCTTGTCCATCACTGATACACCCAACAACTGCTGAGTCATCAGAGTATTTCTGCAGATGACAGAACTCAGAGTTGTACTGGAAGTCTGAGGTGTACAGCTTGAATAGAAATGGTGAAAGTACAGTCCCTTGTGGTGTTCCAGTGCAGCTGACCACCATTTCAGACACACAACCTTTCAGTCTCACAAACTGTGGTCTGTTTGTGAGGTAGTCGTAAATCCAGGTGGTTGTGGAGGGATCCACCTGGAATTTCTGCAGCTTCTCACACAGCAGAGCAGGCTGAATCGTATTAAAAGCACTTGAGAAATCAAAGAACATGACCCTCAAAGTGCTGCCTGACTGGTCCAGATGAGAGTGGGCTCTCTGAAGCAGGTATATGATGGCATCTTCAACCCCAAGCCCATTACGGTATGCAAACTGTAATGGGTCCTGAAAGGTGTCCACCTGCTTGCTGAGGTGAGCCAGTAAGAGTCTCTCCAGGACTTTCATGACGTGAGATGTCAGGGCGACTGGTCTGTAGTCTTTTGGTTCAGCTGGTTGTGGTTTTTTAGGCACTGGAACAAGGCAGGATGTTTTCCACAGCACCGGGATTCTTCTCTGACTCAGGCTGGTGTTGAACAGGTGCTGGAGAATTGGACATAGCTGTTTTGAGCAGGTCTTGAGAACTCTGGGACTGACACCATCTGGACCTGCAGCCTTGTTCTGGTTCAGTTTCACCAGTTGTTGCATGACTTGGTTACAGGAGACAGACAGAGTGGAGGTGGAGGCAGAGGAGGTTTCAGGAAGTCCTGATGTGGAGGGAGATGAGGTTGTGTCCAGGTCCTTGACTGAGCTGCAGGGTGACAGAGTGGAGGTGTGACAGGAAAGCTGTGGGCTCATGGAGGGTGTGTGGCTAGTTGGGGTTGAAGCAGGAGGTGAGCTAAACCTATTGAAGAACATGTTCATTCGCTCTGTCCAGACCTCCATCAGTCTGATCCTCCTTTATCCCGAAGCCAGTGATCTTCTTCATTCCAGACCACACATCCCTCACATTGTTTTTCTGAAGCTTACTTTCCAACTTCTTCCTGTAGTCCTCCTTGCACTTCTTCATTTGTGTTTTAAGTTGTTTTTGTGTGGACTTCAATAACTCCCTGTCTCCATCCCTAAAAGCTTTCTTTTTGATGTTCAGCAGCTTTTTCAGGTCACTGGTGATCCAGGGTTTGTTATTGGGGAAGCACCTCACTGTTCTTGTTGGAACGGTGCTGTCCACACAGAAGTTAATATAATCTGTCACACACTCAGTCAAGGCATTGATGTCATCTCCATGAGGTTCACATAGGACGTTCCAGTCTGTAGCCTCGAAGCATCCTCTCAGAGCATCTTCAGCTTCATTAGACCAGGTTCTAATAGCCTTTCTAATGACTGGTTGTTGCTGAACGATGGGCTTGTAGGAGGAGGAGAGAAGAACTAGGTTATGGTCTGATCTTCCTAAAGGTGGCAGGGCAAAGGAGCTGTATGCATTTTTAATATTTGCATAAAATAAGTCCAACGTTTTGTTTTCTCTGGTGGAGCAGCTGACAAACTGTTGGAAAGTTGGTAGAGTTGCAGAGAGGGAGATGTTGTTAAAATCTCCAGAGATCGCCACAAATGCGTTTGGATGTTGTGTTTGAAGCCTGGCCACTACAGAGTTAATGACATCACAGGCTGCGTCTGGAGCGGTACCAGGTAATATATATACCGCTACCAGAATAACGCATGTGAACTCTCTGGGTAAATAATACGGGCGGAGACTCACAGCTAGCAGTTCAATGTCTCTTTTGCAGATCTTCTCTTTAACAGTGACATGTTCAGGATGACACCAGCGCTGGTTTACCAGCACCGCAATTCCACCTCCCTTCAGCTTCCCGCTGAGTTGTTTATTGCGGTCTGCACGGACCGTCCTGAAGCCGTGTACAGACGCATTACAGTCTGGGATGTGTTCATGCAGCCATGTCTCGGTGAAGCACATAATACTGCACTCTCTGTATTCTTTAAGAGACCTGGTTAGCACCTGAAGTTCATCAATTTTGTTAACTAGCGATCTCACGTTTCCCATAACAATCGTTGGAAGAAACGGTTTGAATCGCCACCGTTTTTCTCTCTGCCTCGCTCCTGCCCTGCATCCTCTTCTCTTTCTTTTCAACTCCGTTGGGATTTGAAGTGTTGTTTCACTGATAATCTTGAGTTTGGAGAGTTTTATCAGTTGATCCCGATGGTAAACAAGTCTCGTTGCCATGGAGACTCACAATAACAAGTCTTGCAAAAAAGAAAAAAATATTCAGAAAAATCTCTCGTATAGCACAGCCTCTGACCAGCGCGAAAAATCCACCCGAACAGACACAGATTGACAGCTGATGTCTTAAAAAAGACTGCTATATTGCAAAATCACAAGTTAAAAACAGAGCTACTACAATTGCTGCTGCCACCTAGCGGCGCATTCTAGAATATGAGTGTGTATGTGTGTGTGTTAACTAAATAGTTCTAACTTGAGGGTGTAATGTTTGTGTTTTGTTGTGGAAATACTTTGTGTTACTTGATGCATGAAAAGTGTTTTATAAATAAAATTGTATTATTTTTTTCTACACACAACAACTCCCACCTGAACACACACGTATGTCATGATGTGATCAGACCACCTGTTGGTTCAGAGCGTACAGGTGGAACATCTCCACCATCATTGTTTGGCTCTGAACTGGTTTCCAGGTGATTGTGTGGTTTTCTTGGTAAAGTTGGGTTTTTGTGAACGTAGTTTGAATTTATTGGGTTTGTGTTTGTGAGAAAATGGTGGAGGTTTCAGGGAATGTTGGTAAAAACTGTAACTCCGTTTCCCTCTTCATCCTCTGAACACACTCACATAGAAGGATATTTTCCACATTTCCCAGTCAGCTGATCCATCATCCAGAAGAAGAGGCAGGAGAACATGGCTGCCTGAACCAAACCACACATGCCCCCAATCCCAAACAGAAAACTTGAGCACTCGCCCTGAGCCCCTGATGACTAAATGACATCACCTGCGTGAGGAGTCGAGGGTGACAAGCCACAAGGGCTCGAAATGCTTTAAATAGGATTGGGACAGCACTTTGAGACCTGCACTGCAAGGAGAGAGACGCCATACACACACATATATATATACACACATATATATATATATACTGTATATATATATATATATATATATATATATATATATATATATATATATATATATATATATATATATACACATATATATATATATATATATATATATATATATATATATATATATATATATATACACATATATATATATATATATATATATATATATATACACACAATATATATATAGTATATATAGTAGAGGTCAGGAAGCTCCTGTAAACGCCGCCGTGGGGAAATTAAACAGCGAAAAATATAACGACCCAGCGCCACAATACTGAAGAACATGTTTCACACGTCGGCTTCTCTCGGTAAACTCCGTGTTTCACGTGACATCGCAGTGATTTATGGGTAATTCCTTAGCGAAAGTTGGCATCGATGCTGACTTATGGAAAGGGGGCAGAAAGGGCTCAAAAATGTCCGCCATCATCCCTTGATCACTCACACAATTCCAATTGGAATACCACTGAACCCTCGAGCCCCTCGCGGGAGCGCGCCCGTGAGTGCAGGAGTGCTCAAGTGTTCCATTTGGGATTCGACCATCCACCAGATGTGGCCCCAATCTGCTGATTACATCACTTCCTGCTGGAACTGATCCAGAAGGAAGAAGTGGTGGAGTAAAGCCAATGTGGCTGTACAGGTGTCTGGATCAAGCTGTGATCCCTCCTCCCCACACCCCCCAAAGATCAATTACTAAGCTGATCACATTCTACTTTCATATGAGACGAGTTAAATGATGATGGAAATAAAAAGACTGGGACTGACAGGAGGAAGAACTAGACAGGTGATGTGTGGATTTCCAGATGAAAACAAGACTGAGGAGAAAAATCTGAAACTTTAGGATTAAACTGACTAAAACATATGAGCCATGTAAAGAGGAGGAGGAAGATCTGATGTTGCTCCTCCTACCTGCCCTCCCTTCCACCTGTCCTCCTCCCACCTGTCCTCCTCCTATCTGTCCTCCTCCTACCTGTAACTCCTCCTACCTGTCCTCCTCCTACCTGTCCTCCTCCTACCCGTCCTCCTCCTACCTGTCCTCCTCCTACCTGTCCTCCCTCCATCACAGGTAGAAATGTGACTCATTCCAGGAAGCAGCTCACCTGTGTATCAGTGGAGATTCTTCTTCTTCTTCTCTAAAAAAACTGTAAGTGTGAACTTTCCTCTTTGTTTCTGGAATGTTTGGAGAACGTGTTCACTTCTGATTTCAGCTCCAACTTTGATCTCTGCTGTTTGAAGACAAATCTACATGATGATCAGATCGTTATTTCTCTGAGGATCAAACTGTGGTTTTGTTGATGTGTAATGAGGCGGGAATGTGGCTCTACAGAACAACTTGAACTCTGACTTTCTCTTCGTGTTCACAGTAAAAACAGTCACTCATCAGGTCATATTTTATTCCCAGTAGAAGATAAACAACATGTCAGATGATGAAACTGAAACATTTTACCATGTGATGGAAAATATGAGCTGATAGCGAATCTGATGCAGCAACACGTCTGGAAGAAGTAGTTCCAGGGTGATGTTCGGCATGGTGTAAAAAGTAGTTCCAGGGTGATGTTCAGTGTGGTGTAAAAAGTAGTTCCAGGGTGATGTTCAGCATGGTGTAAAAAGTAGTTCTAGGGTGATGTTCAGCACGGTGTAAAAAGTAGTTCCAGGGTGATGTTCAGCATGGTGTAAAAAGTAGTTCTAGGGTGATGTTCAGCACGGTGTAAAAAGTAGTTCCAGGGTGATGTTCAGTGTGGTGTAAAAAGTAGTTCCAGGGTGATGTTCAGCACGGTGTAAAAAGTAGTTCCAGGGTGATGTTCAGCATGGTGTAAAAAGTAGTTCCAGGGTGGTGTTCAGCATGGTGTAAAAAGTAGTTCCAGGGTGATGTTCGGCACGGTGTAAAAAGTAGTTCCAGGGTGGTGTTCAGCATGGTATAAAAAGTAGTTCCAGGGTGGTGTTCAGCATGGTGTAGCATCTCTTCTTCTAACATGTCTGGAAACGTCTGGGAAGTGAGGAGACCAGTTGCTGGAGTTTTAGGAGAGGAATGTTGTCCCATTCTGGTCTGATGCAGGATTCTAGCTGCTCTACAGTCCTGGACCTTGGTTGTAGGATTTCTGCTTCCATGATGCTCCAGATGTTGTGTACTGGTGAAAGGTCTGGACTGCAGGCAGGCCAGTTCAGCAGCCGGACTCTTCTCCTGTGAAGCCATGCTGCTGTGATGGATAGAGGATGTGGTTCAGCATCGTCTTGCTGAAATCTGCAAGGTCTTCCCTGAAAGAGACGTTGTCTGGATGGGAGCAGATGTTGCTCTAAAACCTCCATGTACTTTTCAGCATTGATGGAGCTTCACAGATGTGAAAGCTGCTCACGCCATAGGCACTAATGCAGCCCCATCCCATCAGAGATGCAGCTTTTCACCTGTCCACTGATGACAAGCTGGATGCTCCCTCTCCTCTTTAGTCTGCAGGACACGCCGTCCATGCTTTCCTCAAACTAGTTCACATATTCATCCAGATTTCCACTTTGCCTCAGACCATTTTAAATGTGCTTTGGTCCAGATGTCATGGTTTCTGGGTGTTGGTGTGTGTTATGTTCATGTTCTTGGTTTTCGGTCATGTTTAGTTAGTTTTCCCTTGTGTCCTGTGGTTTTCTGTTCCTGCCTCGTTAGTTCATCTGGTCTGATTAGTCATCCACTTCACCTGTGTCTTGTTACTCCCTCTGTATAAGTACTCCTGGTTTTCAGTCACTCTTTGTCAGATCATGTGTGGTTTTTTGTTCACTGGATTTATCCCTGTCGTGTGTGGTTCCCTGTCTTTGTTTTGGGAATAAACCTTGTCACCTGCACCAATTCTGCCTCCTGCCTTGACTGCCTGCTTTTGGGTCCTCACCTCCGCCCGCTGCACGTGACAGAAGGATCTGACCACAACCAGACCCAGCAGGTTTGATGGCTTGGTATCAGTATTACGGTTTTGAGGTTGCTGACTGGTTCCCTATGGTGGAGGAGCCAGACCTGTGGTTTCCTGATCCTCCTCCCACAAGGTCGGGGAGGAGGAGGACATCAAGGCACCAGGGGCGGCGGCCCCTCGAGATCATGACTTCAAGTGAGCTGGTGGGAATGCTCCTTGCACTGGACACGGAGCCTGAGCCGCTGGAATATCCAGAGTGGTCGCCATTCTGGGGAACCAGATTGGCGATTAGCCCAAAACCACTGGGGCAGGCCACGTCTCGGAGGTCGACACCAGCTCCTCGGTCCACGTCTCGAGTGATGCCATCAGCTCCGTGGTCACGGGTGTCGTCACGGGCTCCCAGTCCCACGCCTCCAGTTTCGCCTCCAGCTCCAGTGCCTAAGCACCCCACGTCTGCTCCGAGGTCCTGCCCTGCGCTGCAGCGTCCCACGACGGTGTCCAGGTCTTCTTCCCCTGTGTCGGTACCATGGTTGTCCACAGCTCGAGTTCCTGTTCCCGAGGGGGTCTCAGGTCGAGATGCTCCTCACCCTGCTCGAGTTCCTGTTCCCAAGGGGGTCTCGGGTCGAGACGCTCCTTACCTGCTACTGGTACCCGACCCAGAGAACCAGTCTGCCTGTCCGTCGCCACAGAACCAGTCTACCCGTCCTCCAGAGCGCCGGTCCAAGCCTGCTCAGCCTCCAGTGATCCAGTCTGCCTGTCCGCCTGAACACCTGCTGTCTGCTCAGCCTCTGGTCCATCCGTCCGGCCCCCCGGCCGGCCTCCTGAACGGATCCTGCTGTCTGCTCAGCCTCCGGGCCGTCCGCCGGAGGTTCTTCCCCGGTCCGGCCGGCCTCCTGACCTGATCCTGCCATCTGTTCAGCCTCCAGGTGGCCCCCCCCTGAACTTTGTTGAGGGGCCTGTCTTGTTTTGGTTGAGGGCTACTGTCCTCCAGGTTTTAGTTTAGTACATAAAAGTCAGTCTTACCAACAACAAGGTCTTGACCTCCATCATGTTTTACATTAACTTTACTCTGCAACTCATTTAGAGCTCCCAGAATCGGTCCATTTATCTGCTGATCAGCAGAAGATCTACTGACTGCTCACACATGTGGGTAAACTAAATATCTGAAAGGGTTTTTAACTAAATGCTGTTCATCACAAAACATCAGCTTCATCTCTGGAATTTATTCCAAACGTTTTATAAACAAAACCGTCAGTTTTCTGAAAAATGATCAACATGTTGGTCAGAAATGAAAAGAGCAGAAACTCAGAGCCAATCAGAGGAGGAGCAGCAGATGATGGAAAGGAGGATTTCAGTTGATGTTCAGATGAATGATGTGTGTTTCCTCTGCAGGTGAAGGTAGAAAGTGTGTGTGAGCTGATGTGAATCCAGCATCGTGGATCAGGACAGAAAGGAGGGAGTCCCTCCCTCTAAAACCACTCAGAGGTGAGATGTCCATCTCTAACTGTCCATGACTCTTCTCCATGTCAGAGATCACAACTCACATCACCAAACATCTGGATTCACAGGAACCAGCCTGGACCTGGACATGAACCTGGACCTGGGCCCAGACCTAAACGACGTAGACTTACATCTGGACCTGAACCCAGCTGTGTCTCCATGAAGAGCAACCAGTCGATAGAAGGTTTAGTTCATTTCCATCAAAGTCGTGGATCTAACAGACAGTAAGTATTTGTCAGTATTAAAATGTAAAAGTCGAAGCTGAACTCTCAGAATCAGGTTTTATTTGTGTTGTGAATCTTTTTGCTTCTACAGTTTCTGAGAATCAGGACATTCAGATGGGCTCAGATGTTAAGACGAGTTGGATCAGATGGTTCAACCAGCAAACAGCTGCAGTTTGATCCTAAACCCAGTCAGACCAGTCTGATCCAGTTCTTTCCAAACTCAGACAGCTGGATTTCTCTAAGAACTCAGCTTCATGTTTCCAGTGTGAACGAGCTCCTCCTTACTGTTCATGCTGTGTGTTACATATGATATCCAGTCCTGACTCTGTTAGGAAATAACATGCTGCTCCATGTAGAGCTTCTTTTTCTGGCTGACTTTGTCTCTTTAACAACTTTAGCTGAACGTGTTGCTGCTTCCAATAAAACCTTTGTTTCCATTTCCTAAACACAGAAAAGCTGCTCTGTGAACATGGAGAAAATAATAGTTTAAACTTGATGTTGAGTTGGTTTACTTGAACATTCAGAGGCAGATTTAAGTTTTTATTTTAGAAAACTTCCAAACCTTCCAGGAAACAGAATTCCTGCACGTTCCACATGGAAAGAATATTCCATAAAACTCCCTTTGACTCACAAACAAACCAAAACTATTTCTGGTTTTAAACTCTAACAGTTCCTCTCATGGTTCTCCATCTGACATCAGTCAGTCTCATCCAAGCACACACTGGCTGTGGCTGCCTTGCTCCAGGGCACCTCAGCACAGAGCTTCATGAAGGTGTTGGTGAGAGCTTCCTAAAAGCTGAAAGCAGCTTCTCCATGTGACAGAATGTGATGTGATTCTTCCTGATTCCTCCACAGAGTGGACCAGCAGAGCTCAGAGCTTCCCAGTGGTCAGTCTGCCCAGCAGCATCAAACACAGCTGGACTCCATATTTATGGTCTGTACATGTACAACAACTACTTTTCCATCTCTTCTGTCCACATCATCTCCATGCTGACCTTTGTAGACCAGTGGATTGTCAGTGTGTCCAACATGGATCTGATGTTTGGCTCCATGATTTCAGTCTGATTGTGTCCTTCATATCGTTTCTCTTCCAGCTGCTGGAGGACAACATGATCACTTTCATGAAGAAGGAGCTGAAGAAGATCCAGAAGCTTCTGAGTCCAGATTACCCAGAATGCTCAGTGTTGGAGGGTGAGGATGAGGAGCAGAGGAAGAGCAGCAGAGAGGCGTTAGTGAAGATCACAGTGGACTTCCTGAGGAGGATGAAGCAGGAGGAGCTGGCTGAGCGTCTGCAGAGCAGTAAGAGGATTTCTCTAAAGATTGAAGCTGCTGGATAAATGACACGTTTACTGATGTCTCAACACATGAACATCACATATTCACATCCTCATTCCTCAGAGGCTTCAAATCTTTACTGACTCTTCTTATTTCTTCTTTTCTTTCAGAACTTCTGGCTGCAGCTTGTCAACGTAAACTAAAATGTGGTCTGAAGAAGAAGTTCCAGTGTGTGTTTGAGGGGATTGCTAAAGCAGGAAACCCAACCCTTCTGAACCAGATCTACACAGAGCTCTACATCACAGAGGGAGGGACTGCAGAGGTCAATGATGAACATGAGGTCAGACAGATTGAAACAGCATCCAGGAAACCAGACAGACCAGAAACAACCATCAGACAAGAAGACATCTTTAAACTCCCACCTGGAAGAGATGAACCAATCAGAACAGTGATGACAAAGGGAGTGGCTGGCATTGGGAAAACTGTCTTAACACAGAAGTTCACTCTGGACTGGGCTGAAGACAAAGCCCACCAGGACATCCAGTTGACATTTCCACTGACTTTCAGAGAGCTGAATGTGCTGAAAGAGAAAAAGTTCAGCTTGGTGGAACTTGTTCATCACTTCTTTACTGAAACCAAAGAAGCAGGAATCTGCAGCTTTGAAGAGTTCCAGGTTGTCTTCATCTTGGACGGTCTGGATGAGAGTCGACTTCCTCTGGACTTCCACAACAATGAGACCCTGACTGATGTTACAGAGTCCACCTCAGTGGATGTGCTGCTGACTAACCTCATCAGGGGGAAACTGCTTCCCTCTGCTCGCCTCTGGATAACCACACGACCTGCAGCAGCCAATCAGATCCCTCCTGACTGTGTTGGCATGGTGACAGAGGTCAGAGGGTTCACTGACCCACAGAAAGAGGAGTACTTCAGGAAGAGGTTCAGAGACGAGGAGCAGGCCAGCAGGATCATCTCCCACATGAAGACATCACGAAGCCTCCACATCATGTGCCACATCCCAGTCTTCTGCTGGATCACTGCTACAGTTCTGGAGGATGTGCTGGAAACCAGAGAGGGAGGAGAGCTGCCCAAGACCCTGACTGAGATGTACATCCACTTCCTGGTGGTCCAGACCAAAGTCAAGAAGGTCAAGTATGATGGAGGAGCTGAGACAGATCCACACTGGAGTCCAGAGAGCAGGAAGATGATTGAGTCTCTGGGAAAACTGGCTTTTGATCAGCTGCAGAAAGGAAACCTGATCTTCTATGAATCAGACCTGACAGAGTGTGGCATCGATATCACAGCAGCCTCAGTTTACTCAGGAGTGTTCACACAGATCTTTAAAGAGGAGAGAGGACTGTACCAGGAGACGGTGTTCAGCTTCGTCCATCTGAGTGTTCAGGAGTTTCTGGCTGCTCTTCATGTCCGTCTGACCTTCATCAAGTCTGGAATCAACCTGATGGAAGAACAACAAACACACTTCAGGTTGTCCACAATTTTTAAGAAACCAGATTCAATACGTCTCCGTCAGAGAGCTGTGGACGAGGCCTTACAGAGTGCAAATGGACACCTGGACTTGTTCCTCCGCTTCCTCCTGGGTCTTTCACTGCAGACCAGAGTCTCCTACGAGGCCTGATGACACAGACAGGAAGTAGCTCACAGACCAATCAGGAAACAGTCCAGTACATCAAGGAGAAGATCAGTGAGAAAGTGTCTGCAGAGAGAAGCATCAATCTGTTCCACTGTCTGAATGAACTGAATGATCGTTCTCTAGAGGAGGAGATCCATCAGTTCCTGAGATCAGGATGTCTCTCCACAGATAAACTGTCTCCTGCTCAGTGGTCAGCTCTGGCCTTCATCTTACTGTCATCAGAAGAAGATCTGGAGGTGTTTGACCTGCAGAAATACTCTCCTTCAGAGGAGGTTCTTCTGAGGCTGCTGCCAGTGGTCAAAGCCTCCAGCAAAGCTCTGTAAGTACATATATAGCAGGATGTGGAGAAATATACTGCTGCTGTTTTATAGGACAGAATGTAACAGAGAAATACTTGTCTTACTTTTGCCGCTCCAGTTTACTGCAGAGCAGGTTTGGTTCTGAGATCAGTGATAAATACAGGTGAAAGCTCAGTCTGGTAGAAATATGAAGACATCATAAAGAAATGGGTGTAGACATTGAGATATTCTTAAAGGAGACTGTGTTGTTTCATTTTCACTGATCTTCATCTTCCTGAGAGATGTGTCATCAGAAGGAAATGCTGATGGAGCTTAAAAAGAAGACTGATTGCTCTAAAGTTTGTTCCTGCAGACATTTAAACATTTGGAACTGGTGTTATTTGTTTTTATGTAGTGTGAGATCTGATTGGGTTCTACAGAATTTAGTTCCTTTATTAAATAATTAAATCTCTATTTAATTATTTAATAAACAGTTTTATGGGCAAAGATTCGTGTGAAAAGCTGCAGGACTTCTGAATTAGATCTTCCAAGATCTCTTGAATTTACATCTGAGAATCTGGACATTCAACTGATGGCAGTTTGTGGTTTTCAGTGTTTCAATGGACAAGAACAACTTAAAGATACATGACCATCAAAATTCAGTTACTGGGAGAAATCAGACTATTGTAATAATCAGATTTCACACATATATATGCACTTCTGATATGTGATATTATGAAAAACCCTGTTCAACATTTTCCATCCATGAATTTATTTCTAGCAGATTACATACCTACTTGATGATGTAATACTCAACTTCCAGATATTTTTAGAAAATCTGGTGTTTGTTGAACATGGCAGCACCTACAGTCTTAGCATTAGCTGTGCTAATGTAAAAGCTAATAATCCTGCAAAACAAACTACCTGTAAATGCTTTACTTTGTTTCTACATGCACTAAGATATCAGAGTATTAGGGATGAATGGAGGTGTGTTAATGTGATTTCTTATAACCAGATAATCTGATAAAGGATATCAGATTATGCTGTCTACATGGAATCAGATCATGATCAGATTGTTGGTGTGCATGTAAACAGGCCCATTGATGGTGTGACATAGTTCCTTCATCACAAAGCTCATGATGTGCTGATAAATGCTAAATTCTATTCCTCACTGATTGGATCTGAAGTCAGCCCCACCATCACCCTGATAGATTAGTTCTTGAGGTACATGATGTACTTTGTTGTATGAATCAAATGTTCAGATAGTCACTGATTCTCTGGACATTTTCAGCCACCATATTGAATCCTTGTTCACTCATGATGTCTTTGAGCATTAAAATACACCACATGGACACGATAACAAGGTCAGAAACCTGATTTTCTCTACAGGTGGTCCTTCAGTCTGCATCCACCATGAGGGCTGATTATTTTGTCACATATATTATTTGTGTTTTTCTGTCATTTTCTCTCCAGGCTGAGTGCGTGTGGTCTCTCAGAGACAAGCTGTGGACCTCTGTCCTCAGTCCTCAGCTCCCAGTCCTCCAGTCTGACAGAACTGGACCTGAGTAACAACGACCTGCAGGACTCAGGACTGAAGAAGCTGTGTGATGGACTGAAGAGTCCAGACTGCAAACTGGAAACTCTCAGGTCAGGATTCATCAAACTAAAAGTTTAAAAGAGTTTTTATTCATGAGTAACAAACTTGTGGAAGCTGTTTGTATGAATATCAGATGTTTGTGTGTCTCTGATTTAGGTCTCTTACACCACAACTTTTTTCTTCATAGTCCATGTGTGCACAGGTTGCTGCTAAACTAGTAGACATGCAACAGTGCACATGACAGTTAAATTGTCATGTGCTTAGGCTGAAACACTAAATCGGTCCTCCTCATGTTAAATGTTAGTTAGAATTCAGCCTGTAGCTGAGCACTGCATGCTCCTACAGTTTTTCATTAAAAGACATTATGCACCAACACATTCACCTCAAATTTAAGAAACACAAACATTTCAGAAAAAAAGACATTTCAAACAGTTTTTCAATTATTTTTTCATTATTTATTATTTCTGCATTTTTTAACAGTTTAATTCGCCTGTTGCCATGTTTTCTAGCAAAAATGTCTACAAAACTGTTAAGATTGACTCTTTTTGCCCTTTTTGATTCAATACTCAAGACTCCCAAGCTGCTGAGGCGCTCATTGTTCATGGTGTTAAGTGAGTTTTGATTAATTTCAGCACAGAAAACTGTGCTCACACAATGCAGGGCTGACAGGTGATGCAAACACCTCATTATATGGCTCAAGGAAAACTGTCAGCTCCATCAAACACTTTGGTATTTCCAAGCCACTGCTTTTCTTCCTCTCCAAAATTGGTTTTAAGCTGAGGTAACTCATGTTCTAGATCCTCAGAGTGGCAGTTTTATATTGAGGCAAACACAGAGACTGTATTTTTCTCACAAAATGTGGGACTGCATGGATTCAAGGCTTGTTTGCCTTCCATTATAACAGTTTTCATGAAAAAATCTCTATCTCAGAGAGAAGCACATCAATGACTGGAATGAATGAATGAACCTTTATGAAATGACTCTTTATGTGTTGCCCTGTTTTTGTACAGTTGGAGTAGAAATGTAAAAGCCTTTAAGACTAGAGCTGGTGTGATCTGGCAGCCTTGAGGTGCAGCACGTATGTTTCATTGCTCTGCAAGGGTCACTGTTTTCTCCCAAATCTCTTCAAAGGGAGGTTCCTCTCTAACACTGCTCAATGTGTCAACAAGCGACTCAACAAGAGTAACAGCTGTGTCCAGATTCAGTTGAGG
This sequence comes from Melanotaenia boesemani, assembly GCF_017639745.1. NCBI lineage: Eukaryota > Metazoa > Chordata > Actinopteri > Atheriniformes > Melanotaeniidae > Melanotaenia > Melanotaenia boesemani. The sequence goes on from NC_055683.1 coordinate 620,381, forward strand.
AGATTGTAGAACATCTGAAAGAAATTTTAAGCTTGCCCTACCAGGTGGTTTTTGTAATCCAGGCCAAACTTTTGCAGTACTTGTTTTATTTTTTTGTGCAAGTGCTGCTGCATCAAGACGCTCAGCTCCTTCAAATGTTAGGAAACGTTCACATACCTTTCCTTTGTAATATTACGTAATTACAGAGGACATCTGTTCCTTCTTGCTTATGTCTTTAGTTTCATCAACTAAAATACTGAAAGCATCAGTTTGGGAAACCTCACTTCTTATTGAGATGCAGATCATTTCTGCCAAGCAGTCGATTATTTCATTCTGAATTCCATGACCAAGGTAGGTTGCATTGTGTGGGCCTGTCATTTTCCATCGTGTTTGGCTGAAAGTTCCCTAATGGACAGGAAATTACCTTTGTTCTCACCTTCTGTTTGATTGTGGCCTTGCTGTGCATCATTTAGTGTTGCTGTAAGAAGAACGACTGAAATGCTGACAACATAGCAGTAGGCAGAGTCTTTGGCCTGAGAACATTCAGCCAGTTGTGTAAGAATACCACTGTTTATTAAAACTCTGTCTTCTGTCTTCCTGAAGAGTCCTGGGGAAAACCTTCAGTTGTGTCATAATGCAGGACAGATGATGGACCCAAGGAGCAGACAAAGAAGTACCTAAATGCAACAAAAAATAAAGTGTATTTTAACCCTGCTGGCAGGTACGGTGGAACAAAAGAGTGGAGGTCTTCACTGCGCGGTAAATTCTGCCTGGAAGGAGAGTCAGAATTTATGAAAGTAGAGCACAAGTCACTAGAGTTGGAATCTGGAAATAACAAACCAATCCTACTTAGTTGTTGCAGGATCCAGGGCTCAGGAGCACTGGCAGGTAAAAATCCAATAGTCTCTGTACTTAGTATGGTGGTAGGAAGGGCAGCAGAAAGGCAGGTGGAATCTGGGGGATACTGCTGAAGATCAGGCAGGGAAGGTAGACAAATGGCAGGCAGAAGCTTTCCTGGAGCAGTCTCAGGCTGAGTAGAGCAGACGATCTGACAATGAACTGCTGCAGTTTGATATGCCCAGCCTCTTGATTAGCAGATAAAAGACAGGTGTGGTAGAGAGAGGATCCAAACAGGCCCCTACACCTCCTGCAGCTGAAAGTAATTAATCTGAATAGACTCTGTCCCAAAACAATTACCAGTCCAACCAACCACCCCATGACAAGTTGTGGCTGTTTTGGTCCCTCTGAGCATGACTGAGATAGATCTAGAATACAATAAAAATAATTGAAATGGATTTTAAAATAATAAAAAGAACAACAATATTAATAGAAATAGTGACAAACTAAATGTCCTTCCTTGTAATTACATTGTAATAAAGACCTTTCAAATTTTCTTTAGCTACTGATCAAGGTGCATCATAAAGGTTTTATATAATAACATGAAATGTCTTCACTCACTCTAAACATGTTTTAACCACAGATTTATTAAGATGATTTAACCTGTAGCCATCCATTCCTCATATTGTGGACAGATAAATTCACCTGTTGGTCCAGGTGCAGGTGGAGTGGCTGGCCTAGCTCTAGCTCAGTGCTCTCTGTGGCTGATCTTGCTCCCTGAAGCTTACTGCAATGCAAATAATCTGTTTCCTGTTCATGTTTGGTCCTTGTAGAGATGTGGCCATGTTCTGAGTCTGAGTCTCGGTCATGCTGTCTTGCTGCCCCTCCCTCAGCTGCATGGTCGTCGTCCTCCTCACTGCTGTAGGGAAGCTGTAACTGCAGTCCCTCTGCTGTCCACTGACTCTGTTCTGAGCTTACTTTCTTAGAAAATATGATGAAATGTGTGGTACGGCAGACTTTCTCTTCATTGTCTGCAAATTGACTTGGAAGCACACTCCACTGACAGCAGTCAGCTTTCACACTGACTAATGCTGCTTACAGACGATGCTAACTTCTGTTAACATCACTCTCAGCTGTTTGAAAACCATCCTGGAAAGACATGAAAACATGAAGGCAGGTTTTCTGACAGTTTGGCATAAAACCGCAAATGACCCATCAGTTCAGCTCCACTGACTGAGCAGAGATCACGTCGGCGACTCGACATATAGTCGACTGTGAAGCCACTAGCAGTTAGTTTATGTTTTACATTTCATATTAATTTCACACTGCTCAAATGCAACTCTTGTATGATTAAATCTAGAGGGAAAATTAACTTTAAAACCAAGGTAAAGTGTATGAAACTGTACTTACAATGCATTTTTTTCCTGCTAATCTAAGTGAAGTTGTAATATGGTTTAAACCCGTGTTGTAGCATGGACTTATTAGCATCCAGCACCTTCTCCCAAAATACCGTGAGATTGAACGTGTAATGTTAAACTTGGAAATGACTTTAGCTAAATTAAACATCAAGTATCATTGTAACCTGTCCATCAGAACAGCAAACCTCTTTGTAAACTGTGTTCTTTCCGTGTATTCCACCTATCATAATGGCGTTCATATCTATGTCGTGTTGGTAAAGTAGTCTAAACCGACAGACGGTGCTAAGCTGTTTAGTCGCACTGCTCCTCCATCTGCTCCTCTGTCTCTTCCTCCGCCTGGACTGACGGTCACCAGGCTGCGTTCGCGTCTGACCCCAGAGCATGTTAACATCTTTCTCAACAAAAATCAGTAGACTGATGCTGAAGTTATATGTGCGTTATTGGTTATTTTCTATTAAACTTTGTTGATGAGCCTATTACATTGTTTGGTACGCTGAGCTCTCTCTCACCCTCTTTCTTAACTCTCTCAACAATTATTTTGGCTAAAAAGAGGGTCATTTGGGTTTATGAGAACCGGCTACTAGCTGTGGGCTCTGCTGCTTAAGAGCGCATATTTTCAAGTGTAACTATTAAATGAATCCCGTTTAACTGCCACAAGAGTTGTTCATCTTGTAATAAAGATCTCAATGAGGAAACGTACTGTTTTTTTCAACTTTCACTGCATTTTAATGTACCCCATAAATACTGAATTTTAATCTAAATTTTAATGATTAATCATTAATCGATCGTTAATTCTCACGATGATCAATTAAGACAATTTAATTGAATGCCCATCCCCTATTTATTTATTTATATATATATATATATATATATATAATCTTTAACTTTCTGCGTGAAATAACTCAGAGTTATGAAGATACTCCTTTTCAGTCAGAGGAGGTGATTTCCGATTCGGCGGGGCGATATGTCATAGTCCATGGTCACATTTTCTATACGCCAGTCATTATGCTATCAGTGTATGCCCCAAACTGGGATGACGGTGATTTCTTTACCACACTTTTCTCTGTTTTGCCCAGTCACAATAATTATAATATTATAATAGGGGGTGACTTTAACTGCGTTCTTAATCCTAATCTGGATAGATCCTCCAATAAACCACAGCCCCTCTTTAAGACTGCTAGGGTTGTAAATAATTTTATGAATGGATCTGGTCTATCGGATATTTGGAGATTTAAAAATCCCACAAAGAGAGTGTTTTCCTTTTTCTCCAATGTTCATCACACTTACTCTCGCATCGATTACTTTCTAATGGATAATAAACTACTGGAAAATGTCCACTCCTGTACTTACCATGGTATAAGTGTATCGGACCATGCCGCTGTCTCTTTTGCTTTAGAGCTACCGGATTGCCCTAGACCTAACCACAATTGGAGGTTTAACACGCACCTCTTAGCGGACGAGGACTTCACAAAACTTTTAGCTTCTGAAATAGACTTTTTTCTGAATATCAATAGATCCCCAGAAATCAGTAACTCGATTCTATGGGAAACCCTTAAAGTCTATATGCGGGGGCAGATAATCGCCCATTCCTCTTGTTCAAATAGAATTAGAAATTCTAAATTAACTGATCTGTCACATTTGATCGCAGATGTGGATCAGCGATACTCCGCTTCCACATCACCTTCTCTTTATAAAGAAAAACTGCAGCTACAGACTGAATATGATCTGCTCTGCACAGACAGGGCCATGCAGCTAATTCTGAAAGCTCGCTATAATATTTATGAACATGGAGATAAAGCTAGCAAACTGCTGGCTCATCAAATTAGACAGAACACAGCCTCTTGTCTCATTACTAAAATAAAGAATTTTGCAGGCAATATAATTACAGCGCATAAAGAAATTAACGACATCTTTAAACAGTTTTATGCAGAATTGTATGAATCTGAAGGACAATGCGCTCTATCCCAAATAAATGCCTTTCTTGATACACTAGTTTTTCCCACTGTCCCATTGGAAAGTCAACCTGCACTCGATGCTGGTATATCGCTATCTGAAATTAAAGAAGCCATTAAGTCACTGAGAACAAATAAAACACCTGGTCCTGACGGGTTTTGCGCTGAATTTTATAAAAAGTTTGAAAATAAACTCTCTTCCGTTTTACAAATGCTTTTTAATGAATCTCTGTCCTTAGGCAACCTCCCTTCAATACTACGTCAAGCTGCAATTATTGTTTTGCTGAAAAAGACAAAGACCCACTCCAGTGCAGTTCATATCGTCCGATTTCATTACTCAATATGGACTATAAAATTTTAGCGAAAATTTTGGCATCTAGACTGAAGAAAATTTTGCCGCAAATAATTTCTTTGGACCAGACGGGCTTCATTAAAGGGAGGAACTCCAGTTCAAATGTAAGACGGTTGCTTAACATAGTACTCCTCAAAGTGACAGCACTGAAGTGGTGTTGTCTCTGGACACAGAGAAAGCTTTCGACCTGGTGGAGTGGGGATTTCTGTTTGCTATACTTAAGAAATTTGGCTTTGGAGATGGTTTCATCTCGTGGTTACGACTACTCTACTCTAGCCCGGTCGCATCAGTCATAACTAATGTACAGCAATCTCAATTCTTTTCTCTGGGCAGAGGGACCCGACAGGGTTGTCCCCTATCTCCGCTGCTTTTTGCTGTAGCTATAGAGCCCCTAGCTATTGCCTTGAGGCAGTCCAAAAGTTTTCATGGTATAGAAAGAGGAGGTTCGTATCATAAATTATCACTGTACGCTGACGACCTGCTACTTTATGTGTCTGATCCGCAATCCTCCATTCCTCCTATCATTGACCGCTTGGACCAGTTTGGGAGGCTCTCGGGATATAAAGTTAACATTAATAAAAGTTTGATGTTTCCTCTAAGACAAGATAACACTACACCATCTCTTTATTCGTTTCCATTTAAAATGGCCAAAACCACATTTAAGTACCTCGGAGTGGAGGTTACACGTACTCTATCATCACTGTTTACTAAAAACTTTACTGTTTTACTGGAAAAATGCAAACAAGATTTGGACAGATGGAAAGATCTCCCTCTATCAGTTGCAGGTAGGGTCAATATAATTAAAATGGTTGTGCTGCCAAAATTTACATATCTCTTTCAAAACATACCAATTTTTATAAGAAAATCTTTCTTTAAATCACTTGACATACTTCTAGCCACATTTATCTGGAAGGGTGGTTCACACAAGATCAAGAGAGCTGCTCTTCAGAGACGCAAAAAGAGAGCTGGGCTGGCACTTCCGAATTTCCATTATTACTACTGGGCCTGCAATATACAAAAAATCCTTCAGTTGGTTTATTCTGACACCACAAACCATCCGGAAGTGTGGGTGTCAGTTGAATACGCTACAAGCCACTTACACCTTGGCTCATTGGTAAGTGCGAGCCCAGTTCTATCGACCACACAGTCATTAAACCCAATTGTCTGTCAGACAATTAAAGTCTGGGCACAATTTAGGTCACACTTTAATTTGAGGACACCCTCTGTATACGCCCCTATCTGGCGAAATCATAACTTTCCTCCAGCCTCTTTGGATGCCACTTTCTCAACGTGGCACATGAAAGGTATTAAACTCATATATAATCTGTTTGCTGAAAGCCAGTTTGTCTCATTTTCCAAATTGAGGGAAACATTTGAATTACCAAAGTCTGACTTTTTCAGATATCTACAAATCAAGAACTTTGTTCAGAAAAGCTTCCCCTCCTTTCCAAATTTGCCCAATGATAACATACTGGACAACATTCTCTCATTGTCACCTTCGAGCACTTAATTAGTGACATCAGCCCCTCCTCACTTGCGGAAATTAAGATCCGATGGGAAACTGACTTAGGTCAGGCAATAACTGAGGAAAACTGGGAGGCTTCTCTTAGACGTATACATTCTTCCTCAATTTGTGCACGTCATGGTCTGATACAGCTGAAAGTAATTGTAAGATCTCACCTTACCAATGCAAGACTAGCAGACATGTATCCTAACGTTGACCCCTCTTGCCCCCGCTGTACAGGCCAACCGGCAGATCATATGCACATGTTTTGATCCTGTCCTGCGCTCTCCACTTTCTGGTCAGAAATCTTTAATGCATACACCAAGATATTTGGGAAAACAATTCGCCCCGATCCTTTGAGCGCTATATTTAGTATTACTCCATCCACCTGTCCTGTGTCGAGCAAAGCTCGAGATGTTATTGCTTTTACGTCTCTTATTGCGAGGAGAGTTATCTTACTCAAATGGAAGCAACAATCTTCACCTAGCTTCATCAGATGGATAGGAGACATTATGTAATTCCTGAAATTGGAAAAAATAAGGTATTCTCTAAAAGGAACCACTTAACAGTTCTCAGAAACCTGAGTTCAAACCTTCTTGAACTATTTTGGGGGATTACAAATACCTCTTGATGAGGAGGATTAATTTTTTTTTTTTTTTTTTACTTATTTATTTATTTATTATTATTATTATTATTATTATTTCTCTCCTTTAAGTTTTACCTTGTCTGTTTCCTGATTTCCTTTGTTATTATTGTTGATTTTATTTCATACTGTAAAGTATACTGACGTTATGAATGCATATACTTGGAAATGATGTGAGGGTGGGTGGGTCGGGGGGTCTACATGTGACCTGATTATATGTGGTTATGTTTGCTTTGCTGGTCAAATGTGCATGTACATCTACATTGCTGTCATTTATAAAAGCAAACAAATAAAAAAAAAAGAAATAACTCAGAGTTTTGACTAAACCCGCTGTCGTTTTACAAAAACTAGCTACCCGAAGCCGACCTGAATATTTACAAGCATCCACACACAGAAGTTTAAGTTATACTTGACATAATTCACCTGCTGTCTTTCAACCACTTAGAGAAATGGGTTTTCATCCTGACACTGCACAATTCAAGAGTATAATAAAGTTAAAAGCAGTTCCCATTACTGTGAGAAGAATGATCCAACAAACCAGGGAGCGTTCTGATATTCCAGTAGAACTGAAGCCGCTCTGGATCAGCGGCGAAACTTGAACAGTTTGACTTCAATAACAGATTCATTGGAAACGGCTTAACAGCCACTATTACCCTTTCCACTTAAAAAGAAAGGACATTCTTAAGAACGATGATACAGAAACATCAGGAAAAGAAGGAAAAGATATTTGTCTCATCCACTTCTACCTACAACTAAAGAAGTGTCTTTAAAATCCTAAATGGAATATTCCCATCACACAACTTCCTACATGAGAAATTTAACTTGGAGAACAACTCATGTGGATTCTGTGAGACAGAAATGGAAACAACAGAACTTATTTTTCTACTGCAAACAAGCGTATGAATCTCGGACGTCTTTCAAAGTGGCTTCACTCAGAAAATATCCCAGCGCCCCTCTGAATATGTGCTGAGTCACTGCTGGAACATTAAAGGAGAAGAACTTGGAATTTTTTGGGAATAACTCGGTCTGCTGGCCAAACATTTTATTCATAGATGTAAATCTGCCAGAACTAAACCCACTTTAATGGTTGGAAGAATGAAGTGAAAATCTTCTCAGAATGTCTTTGTAGAAAATGAAAAGAAGCCAAAGACTTCTTTCCTGGATGGACTTGTTCATGTTACTAGGCTGAGACCCACCTGCTGTTTGTTCTTAATCCCCTTTCTGTTCTCCTTTATGTTATTCCTCTGAGTTCAAGAGCCGCCTTAACACATAGAACACGGATAACATGGATATACTGTCACAAATACTATTATTATATATAGAATATTATGAAGTCTGTCACGCCAGTTTTTCTTTCATTTCTATTTCTATTTGTTTACTTTCTATACTTTATTTTATTTTCTACTTTATTTTTCCTCTTCATTCCGTGTCTTTCTTCATGTGCATCTTGTACAAACTGGACTGGATTTACTTTCACTGTCTGTTTATTGTTTGTCAGGTTTGAATAAAGCATAAAAACAATGAAGACACAAAGCCAATAATGTGAGACAGGTCCAGTTTCTCTGAACATCTGATGACGTTCAGCTTTAGTTTCACAGCAGTTCTCTCAGAGTTTCTGTCATACGTGTTCTTTCTGCAGCCTGTCAGGATGTCTGATCACAGAGGAAGGCTGTGCTTCTCTGGCCTCAGCTCTGACCTCCAACCCCTCCCATCTGAGAGAGCTGGACCTGAGACACAACCATCCAGGAGACTCAGGAGTGAAGCTGCTGATGGCTGCACTGAAGGATCCACACAGACTCAGGTATGGAGAGGCTGCTGCAGCCACACAATGTCTGATAGAGGAGGAAGATCTGCAGACATTTTCTCTGTCCTTCACTCAGTCCTGCTTCATGCTGGATATGAGTGTTATATGAACCATCACACATGTAGGAGCCTTTTTCCTTTGCTCACAGCAGATATGTGAGTAGGAGAGTCTCCAAGGAGAACATCTGCAGGAACAACAGTGATAACTGTCTGTTGCTCAGAGTTTCTTCAGTCTGGAAACATCTCTGCAGGTTAAAGGGACATTCTGTCATAGAAACATCTTTTCTGTCCTCTGACCCTGGATCAGACACAGAGATGCTCCAGGAAATGTTAGCTTAGCTTAGCTTAGCACAGATATTTATAAAAGCGTGTGAACAGTCATGTTCTTGTAAAGTTCTCTTTAGAAATCGGTCCATGTGGAAATGTGCACGTGTTGATCAGACCTGTATTCCTACCTCTGTATAGATACATTTAAACACATGATGGATGAAAAGCTTCCCATGAATGATGATGCTCAGTGATTCTCCCACTTACTGGAGGCTCCTGATGCTGAATCACAGCAACAGACCCACAACATGAATTTAGATGAGACACATATAGAGCAGGAAGTATTCTGGTCCCTGAAGACTCGTTCCCTCTAGATTCTTTCATTCGTGTCGTCTTCTGTTGGTGCCGGTGCTCCATGCAACGTCACACATGAGTGTCGTTGCAGTTTTTATCAGTTTCCTTCAATTAGCTGCACACAGCTGATCACAATGATGGAGACAGTCAGTGGAGCCCCTCCCCCTGATCTGATCTGAAAAGAGGAGTTAGACAGGAAAACACAAGTTCTTTACTTCTTCATGCTCCTGAAGTCTGGCTTAGTGTTTGATGATCTGGACTCATAATGAGGACATGAATGAAAATGACTGAGAGAGTCACTGGATTTCTGTCCAGACTTTGTCACTTTACACTCAATATTCACTCAGCAGTCACATGACTTAAATGTAGGTTGTTTTACCAGAAAATGCAGCGTCATGCTAAAGATTTCAGACCTGCCGGTGGACTGGATTCCTGTGGGACTGGATCAGGAGTCTTCCTGTATCAGTGCTGCTGATCAGTGGTGTAAATAGATGATAAGGACCTACTGGAGCCACTAGGAGGCGGAGTAGAGCCCTACTGTCCCGTAGGAATGGACTGATAACCACTGATAATGCTGCTTCAGTCATGTGATAACGACTGGATCGGGTGCTGGAGGAGGTGATGGAGATGGCAGTGTGTGTGTGTTGTGATGAAGATGATGATGTTACATCAGGTTTCCTGGTTAACGTGAAAGGACTCAGTATGTTCACAGCTGATGTTGAGGAAAGATGAGACAGACTTTCCTGAATCCTGTCACATCCTGTATTTCAGCAGCTGCAGCTCCATGTCTGACCACCAGAGGCAGTCTAACCTCTCCTCTTCACTCAGGACTTTAGAGCTTTGATGATCCCATGCTGCTGATTCAGTAATTACTAATTCAATCATCCATCAGATGATCAATCAGCTTCAATAACAGTGTAGATGTTGGAGTCAGTAGAAGCTGGTGATGTAGCTGCACTTCAAACTGGAAATGAATCAGCAGACTGGATCAGATGTGGAAGAAGTGTGGTGAGTTGATGCTGCTGATCCCTCTGATTTGTTCCTGCTTTAGAAAGAAATGTGTTTGTGTCCACACAGCAGCAGGATCTGCAGGAATAATGTGAGGGAACAAATCCTCAGTGTGATGATGAAGCAGCTGTTAGTGGTCAGTAGGAAACAAGCCGTCACAGCTCCAAACACACACATCATGGCCTCAAACAGAGTCTCTGACAGTCATTTTGCTTCATGTGCAGGAAAAGAACCACTTTAACATTTCCCAGCTGAGTCACAACAAAGAATCTGAGCCAATCTGCTCTGCAGAGGAGATTATTGTCAGAAGCTGATCAATAAGACTTCAGGGCAGAGAGAAGATGCAGCTCTTGGTTAGATCAGGAGTTTCTGCAGAGTTCTTCATCTGTGAAGAGATGAAAAGGAGAAGATGGTTGAAAGAAGAAACTGGGACTTCCACAAAGCAGTTTTCTTGGTGTGGGTGTGGACCAATCAGCTTCCTGATTCTGCTCCTTCTAGTCTGGAGATGCTCCAATCAGGTGGACGTGTCCAGATGTTGGACTGTTCCTTTCTCAGTGTAGAACAAAGTGTGTATGAGAGCCATGTAATGTCCATGTTAGCATGCTCTGACCCCCTCCTCCTTTCAGGGTGGAGCCTGCTGGAGAACCATGGTTGAGACCAGGAGGTGTGAGGAAGTGTAAGTGTGTTTTTCATTGGATTCATCACATTCAACCATCTTCACACTGTCCCATCACTCATTCATCAGTCAGCATCAAAGTGTCAATAGATCAATAACTGCAGCTGGATTGTGTTTGTTCTCTCCATCAGATTCCTGTCCACTCACCATCCACATGAACACAGTGAGCAGAAACATCAAACTGTCTGACAACAACAGGAAGGTGACATTTGTGAAGGAGTTTCAGTCATATCCTGATCATCCAGACAGATTTAACTGGTCTCCTCAGCTGCTGTGTAAAAATGTTCTGACTGGTCGCTGCTACTGGGAGGTCGAGTGGAGAGGAGACGTTTTTATATCAGTGAGTTACAGAGAAATCAGAAGGAGAGGAGACAACATAGACTGTTGGTTTGGATTCAATGATCAGTCCTGGAGTCTGAGATGCTCTGATGATGAAGGTTACTCTGTCTGGCACAATTACATAGAAACACCCATCTCCTCCTCCTCCTCCTCCTCCTCCTCCTCCTCCTCCTCCTCCTCCTCTGTCTCTAACAGAGTAGCAGTGTATGTGGACTGTCCTGCTGGCTCTCTGTCCTTCTACAGAGTCTCCTCTGACTCACTGATCCACCTCCACACCTTCATCACCACATTCACTCATCCTCTCTATGCTGGATTTGGGTTCAGGTCTGGTTCCTGGTCTGGTACCTGGGTGTCTCTGTGTTGAGTGTAAAGAATGTGATGGTAGCAGAGAAACTCTGACTGGTGAACAGATAGTTCAGTCTGTACATGTCTGTCTCTTTCACTCAGAAACATCTTTTCAGATTCATGGATTCAATCAGTTTGTGTGTGAAACTCTTCTAAATGATTCCTTGGAAACTTCTTCCTCTTCCAGTCCTTTAAAGATGGAAGCTGTGCTTCTTCCAGGATCCACATGTTGTTTCCAGTCAAAGCTTCACACTGAATATCAGGATGTTGTGTTGACTTCATGTCAGCTGCAGTTAGTTCCACTTCATGATGCTGGAAATGAAAATCCTCCCAGTGTTTCACTCTTAGTTTGTTTGCTTCATTCTGTCTTTATTTGGACTTTCTGACATTTTCACATGTTGAATTAAAGATTCATTTTCACATCACAAATTTCATGTTTTGCTTCATTTTTCACCACAAATGTTTGACTTTCTACTTGAAATGTAGAATTTAAAGAATTTTCATTCAAACTTTCACATATAAATTTTATGTTTATTTTCATTCAGATTATTTTAGACTTTTTGTGAAAATATTTGATGTTTAATGAAAAATAAATATAATGTAATTTCTCTTATTTCAATTAATGTGGTTTTGATATTTTATCTGAAACTTCATTTTATTTTTTTTATTTTGTTTTCATTTTATTTTATTCTAGTAACTCATTGGAATTTTATTTTAGAAGTTTTATTGTTAGGTGTCAGGTAGGTGTCGAGGAGAGCAGGTAGGTGTCGCTGGTGGCAGGTAAGTGACGCTAATGCTGTAGGTGACGTAGTTCCGGGGGAGACGGCAGATTCAAACTAGGCGCGCCCAAACATTTCTACTTTCATTCGATTGTATTTTGTGCCAACTTAATCAAAATATTCTTTAAAGTAGGACTATAGTGTCTTTAAAAGGTACACTCTGGAGCACAGTGGGGAGGATTTGGCCAGCCTGACAGATTTTATAGATCGTTGTTACGACAGAATCGTCATGGGGAAACCAAACAACATGTCAACCCCCTCCACCTCATCTAAGTCCAAGAGACAGCGAAATGAGGATTCACCTGGAGCTATTTCACCACCGGGGAACGACTCAACAGATGTTCTGATCTCTATAGATAAGAAACTCAGCAGTTTTGATGCGCGTTTGAGTCTGGTAGAAATTCTCCACAAGGAGTTCCAGGCGCTACGTGAATCATTAGAATTCAGCCAGAAGCAGGTGGAAAGTCTGGCTGCAGAAAATGCCGGTCTCAGAGAGACGGTAAAATCCCTCACCGAGGGCTTGACCCGTCTCTCAGATGAAAATAAGAAGATTAAGGAAACGGTGATCGATCTGCAGGCGCGGAGCATGAGAGAGAACCTGGTATTTGCAGGGATTCCAGAGCAGACGGAGGAGGACCCCGAGACCACGGTGAAAAACTTCATCAAAACCCACCTGAAGCTCCCGGAGGAAACGGTGAAAAACATCTCCTTTCACAGAGTCCATCGGCTCGGCGGGAGGAAACCCGGGTCCAGCAGACCAAGACCCATAGTAGCGAAGTTCGTCAGCTTCAAACAGAAGGAGCAGGTGAAGAACCAGGGCCGCGAACTGAAGGGGACCAACTTCGGAGTAAACGACCAATATCCGAGAGAGATTCTGGACCGACGGAGAGTCCTGTTTCCCATCAGAAGGAAATCTATGGCTAATGGCGCTCGCGCTGTCATCGCGGTGGATAAACTGTTTATTAATGGACAACTGTACCGCGACCCGGACATCACTCCGTGGCTCTTCTGATCCCAGGTGCTGTAAGTCAATCTCTTCAAATGATCACTCTTAACTCGCCATTATAGATCACTGACAGTAGACCACACTGCTCGTCTCACCACAGCCTCTACACCTAGATCGATGTATTTTTTTCTGTTTCACCACTCTTCTCACTTTTCACTTTTCACTATCTTTCTATTTCACGTCTTCACTGTTAATTGTAATCCAGCTCGTAATATCAGTAGCGCACGCAGCCGGTCGAACACCGTCAGGACGCACAGCCGCACCATACATGATACATATAAACACTCGCGTTTTATGTATGAGAGAACACGCATTAAGGTACATATACGGATATTTAACACACGGATAAACACGCGCAGTCAGGCTGCACGCAAACACGCGCGAACACGCAAGAGGGGCGCACAAAGACACACGCGTCAGTAACACGCATGAAGCATTAAACCGTTCACAATAACCATGTTAAAAATCGTCTGTTGGAATGTACATGGAGCCGGTTCCAGGGAGAAGAGGTTGAAGATCTTTAATAAATTACAGGAGCTGCAGGCTGACATTGTCTTACTACAAGAGACTCATTTAACAAACTCAACCATAGATCTTCTTAAAATAGCTCAGTTTCCTCATGTTTACTCAGCCTGTTATAATTCTAGGCAGAGAGGAGTAGCTACTCTTATTAATAAGAGACTAAATTTTGACATAGATAGCACAGTAGTGGATCCGGAAGGCAGATTTCTGATAACTTTATTATCTATTTGTAATATCAAATTATGTATTACCAATGTGTACGGCCCCAATGCAGATGATCCCTCCTTTTTCCACTCCCTGTTTGCTACACTCCAGAATTATTCAGATAACAGAATAGTGCTAGCTGGTGATTTTAATGTAGTCTTGACTGAACAAGATCGCTGCAGCACATCAGGTAGTCATCGAGTCTGGCAGTCGTCAGAAACTATCAAACAGTACATGAAGGATTTTGGTCTTTGCGATGCTTGGCGCTCTCACCATCCTAAACTAAGAGAATACACCACCTTCTCTTCAGTTCACCACTCCTTCTCTAGAATAGATTATATTTTAAATAGTAATTCACTAATGGGCGACATTTCAGAGACTCAGATACATCCAATCAGCATCAGCGATCACGCACCAGTTTCATTCAGTCTGAGAATCAAAAATAATAAACCGATTGGTAAAAGCTGGAGATTTAACACCTCTTTATTGAAAGATCCTGAGTTTATTGATTATTTTAAAAAAGAATGGTCAATTTATATAGAAAAAAATGACATGCCTGAAACTTCAGCGTGTCTTCTTTGGGAAGCAGGAAAAGCAGTAATGCGAGGGAAAATAATTTCCTTCTCCTCACATAAGAAGAAGAAGGAAACAGCAAGAGTTTTAGAATTAGAGCTCAGGATTAAATCATTGGAGGAGGCTTACCGCATTTCCCCCGAAGAGCACACAATGAATAATATAAGGAAAACTAAATTGCAGCTTAAAGAAATTATAGATAAAAAAACACAGTTTTTAGTGCAAAGACTTCGCTTGGAGAACTTTGAACATAGTAACAAATCTGGAAAGTTTTTAGCAAATCAACTAAAAACAAACAAGGAGAAAACAACAATCTCCTCTGTTAAAGATCAAGACGGAAACATCAGCCATGACCCAGACAAGATAAATGACACGTTTAGAAGCTTCTATAAAACATTATATGAATCACAGATTAATCCAACAGATGAACATATTGAACAATTTTTAAACAACATTAATCTACCAAAACTAAAAAATGAAAATAAAATAACTTTAGATGCACCTATTACTGTAGATGAACTCCACGAAGCTCTCCAACATATGCCCAACAATAAAGCCCCGGGTCCAGATGGTTACTCAGCAGAATTTTACAAGGAATTCTGGACAACGCTAGCTCCTACATTTTATAATATGTTGTTAGAAATACAGGAAAAACAAAAAACACCGCAAAATATGAACTTAGCTAATATAACACTATTGCTAAAACCAGGCAAAGACCCCACACTTCCATCCAGTTACCGTCCCATATCTTTAATAAATGTAGACCTGAAAATAATTAGTAAAGCTCTTGCCAGAAGGATAGAAAAAATAACCCCTCTTATAATACATCCGGACCAGACAGGTTTTATAAAAGGTCGACATTCATCTACTAACACGCGTAGACTAATTAACCTCATAGATTACTCTACTTTACATAATCTAGAATCCACAATCATTTCTCTAGATGCAGAAAAAGCCTTCGACAGGGTAAACTGGAAGTTTCTATTTGCAACACTAGACAAATTTGGGTTTGGACCTGCTTTCATAGAGTGGATTAAAATATTATATAATAACCCAAATGCATGTGTGAAAACCAATGATCAAACTTCTCCAAGCTTCCGCTTACAGAGAGGCACCAGACAGGGCTGTCCACTCTCCCCCTCACTTTTTGCCATTTTTATAGAGCCGTTAGCAGCTGCTATTAGACAAAATATAGAAATTAAAGGAATCCAGGGCAAAAACATAGAACATAAAATAAGTCTTTATGCAGATGATGTATTACTTTTCCTTCAGAACTCACAAACATCACTCTCTGAGACAATCACAGTTATTAATAAGTTCTCATCAATATCTGATTATTCTATTAACTGGTCTAAGACTACAGCCATGTCCATCAACTGTGACCTACAAAACATCCCTAATATCAAAATACAGACAGGAAACATTAGATATTTAGGTATAAATATTTCCCCCAGATTATCAGATTTAACAAAATTAAACTATGTTCAGCTACTAAAAACAATAGAAGATGATCTCTTACGGTGGAGGCGCTTACCCATCTCACTAATGGGGAGAGTTGCCACCATTAAGATGATGATTCTACCTAAAGTTAATTATTTATTCTCAATGATACCCACTAAACCCTCCACCAGTTGGTTTAAATCTCTGGACTCTTTCATATCCAAGTTTCTTTGGAAAAACAAGCCGTCACGTATCAGTCTTAAAACCTTACAGCAGACTAAAGATAGAGGAGGACTGGATCTACCAAACTTTAATCACTACTTTATAGCTAACAGGCTGCAGTACATCTCAATGTGGCTCAAACCCAGTTATCTGGATGAGCCGTGGCTAGATGGGGAGCAGGCTTTGTGTGAGGACTTAGTCATCTCTGACCTGCCGTTCATCAGCTCAACCATTAAACCATATAAGTGCTTTAAAAGCCTTAACATCCGTTTTTCCTTAATGGCTTGGTGGGAATTCTGTAAGATAACCAGATCTTCCCTCTTTCCATGTAGACTTACACCCATCTGGAACAACCCTGACATCCTGCAGAACAAAAAGATGATAAACTTCACTCAATGGAAGACTAAAGGAATACAACAGTTAGGACAGATAATAGAAAATGGAAACTTTGTATCTTTCAACACAATTGTCTCACAGTATGGAATCAACAGCAATAAATTCTTAGAGTACCACCAACTAAAATCAATTATATGTAAGAAGTATACCCCTGTACAGTTAGACTTGCAGCTTCCTGTCAGAATAGCAGAATTCTTGAATCTTAATACTCCAAAATTATTATCAAAAATATATAGATTACTTGCAAAGCTAGAAGACAGGATATCTCTCCCAACTTCAAAATGGGAAGATGATTTATCTAATAACTTTGATCAGAAAAGATGGTCACAAATATGTTTAAACACGTTTAAAATGACTCAGAATTCAAATATACAACTAATACAATTCAAAATTCTCCATAGAACTCATTATACAGGACACAGGATGTTCAGGATGGGCCTTTCACCATCAGATATCTGCCCACACTGCTCTGAGAACACTTCTGATAGCTACATCCATGCGCTGTGGTCCTGCACACCTGTCCAAAGGTTCTGGATTAAGGTGTGTGAAGATCTCTCAAAATGGTTTAAAACCAGTTTTTCTGCAAACCCCACACTTTGCCTACTGGGCGACCTGGGGGACACTAACATAGGAATACACTCCATAAACTTGGTCCTCGCAGTCTTATGCATCGCAAAGAAAACTATCCTTGTGAACTGGAAAGATAAGAATAATTTGTCTATCCAGCAGTTTAGAAATCTCCTGTTAGATCACATCAGCATTGAGACAATGTCTGCCTCCTCCAGGAACCAATCAGATGACTTTCATTCCCTCTGGTCCCCTGTGACTGACTACATCACCTAATGTAGGTGGAGGATTGCGGCTTCGCTGGGATGGGGGTGGATATGGGTGGGGGGTCCCTGGTGGCTTCGGGTCTCCGGTTGTCTCCTGGGTGGGGATCTCGGCTGCTCCGCTGCTGGGTCGGCTGGGGGTTCCGGTCTGGGCGGGCGGCATTGGGTGGGCCCCGGGGTGGGACTGCCTCGTGGCGGTGGGGGGTGGCTGCCGGGGTGCCTGGGTCGGTGTCCGTCGGCCCCTGGCCGGGTGGCCGGTCGGGCCCAGGGTGGGCCGGGTGGGGGCCCCGGGCTCTGGGGTGTCGGGTCTCCCCCCTCTCCTGGGGGTGGGGGGTCTGCCGCTGCTGGGGGGGGCTGGGCCCGTCCGGATGTGCCGTGCCGGGGGTTGGTCCGTGCCCTGGTGCTTGGTCGCAGCCCCGGAACCTGGGTGGGGGGGTGTTTGTATATAGGTGGGTGTGTGTGTGTGTGTGTGTGTCTGTAGGTATGCGGGTGTGTGGGTGGGTGTAGAGGGATGTGTGTGCTGTATGTGTGTGTGGGTGTGTATGAAGGTCTAGGTGTGTGCGTGTATGTGTGTGTGAGTGGTGTGCGGGTGTGTGTGTGGAGGTCTATGTGGGATGTGTGTGTGGGTGGGTGTGAAGGTGTGTATATATGAGTGTGTGCACGTGGAGGTCGAGGTGTGTGTGGAGGAGTGAAGGAGTGGGTGGAGGCGTGAGTATGTATGGAGGTGCTTGTGTGTATATGCAGGTATGTATGTGAGTGCGTGTGTAGTGGTGTATGTGTATGGAGGGGTATGAGAGTGTGTGTGTATGTGGGCACCGGTGTGTGTGTTTATAGGTATGTGCGTGAAGTGTGTGTGTGGAGGTATGTGCACGTATTGAGGTGTTGGTGTATAGAGGTGTGTGAGAGGGTGTGTGAGTGGCTGGGGGAGGAAAAAAAAAAAAAAAAAAAAAAAAAAGTGTGTGCGTTTGCAGGAGTTAGGACGTGTCCTCTGGGGGGCGCCCTGGCCGGGTGTTGGGGGCGTGGGCCTGGGGTTCCCTTCCTTTGCCTCGCCCCCCTCCCACTCAGAAAGAGGAAAGTGGCCCCTTGGGCTGGTGGCTGGCCCCTGGGGGGGTTCGTGGCGTGCCTGGGTTGGGGTGCCTGCTCCGGGACTGTGACGCCCTTCGGGGCCGGCGGGGGACGGGGGCGCCCTAAGCCACTGGCGGGTCGTCTTCCAGGGGGGAGGCTTACTCCCCTCTGGACCTACATCTCCTGACCCCTCCCCTCCCCCACTCTTCACTACATACACAGGTAGGGCTGTGGGAGGTGTGCTTGTTGCGCTGGGCGGGGCAGGGGGGTCATCATAGTGGCCCTGTTGCTTCGCCGAGCGGCAGCATGCCTCTCAGCTTTTAATTCCACTTAGTCACTGAGCACAAATAACATTTGCAACATACAAACACGTTTTGGGGGGTGGAACATGCGAGGTCAGGTGGGTGGGACTGCTCAGGTGGCCCCACCCCCTCCTCAATGCAGTTACTGCCCCCCAATTTTAACCCTCTTTTTTTAATTGCAAACAGCACATAATATATTCCATCACTAGTGGGGGAGGGAGGGGGGATGGGGTCTTCAAGCGCCCCTGTCTCCATGGATGGCCCGGGGGCGGGGCGGGCCGGGTGGCCTGTCGCGTTGGCCCGGGGCGTAGGCGGGCTGTCCCGGGGGGTTTTGGCTGCTGGCCCTGGGGGGAAGGTGCTGTTTTGGGGGTGGGGAGTGGGGGGCGGGGGCGGGGTGGGGGGTTGGGGGCCTGGCTCGTGTCTCCTCGCCTCCTGGCTGGGGCTGTCCCCCCGTGGCGTGGGGTGGCGGGAGGATGGTGGTGGGGGGATGGTGTTTGTGTGTGTGTGTGTTGGGGGGGGGTGGTGGTGTGTGGGTGGGAGAGTGGTGTGGGTGTGGGGGGATGGGTGGTGGAGGGATGGTGTGTGGGAGGGTGGGGTGTGTGGAGGTGGATGCGTGGTGTGTGGGAGGGGGGGTGGTGTGGGTGTGGGAGGATGAATGGTGGAGGGATGATGTATGTGTGGGAGGATGGGGTATGTGTGGGAGAATGTATGGTGCAGGGATGGGGGAGTGTGTGGGAGGATGGATGGTGGAAGGATGGTGTGTGTGCGGGAGGATGGATGGTGTATGGGAGGGAGGATGGTGTGTGTGTGGGGGAGTGGTGTATGTTTGGGAGAGTGGGTGATGGAGGGGTGGTGTGTGTGTGTGGGAGGATGGGGTACGTGAAGGTGGATGTTTGGTGTAGGAGAATGATGTATGTGTGGGAGGATGGGTAGTGGAAGGAAGGTGTGTGTGTGTGTATGGGAGGTGTGAAGGTGGATGAATGGTGTGTGAGAGGGAGGATGGTGTATGTGTGGGAGGATGAGTGGTGGAGGGATGATGTGTGTGTGGGAGGATGGGATAGGTGTGGGAGAGTGTATGGTGGAAGGATGGTGAGTGTGTGGGAGGAAGGATGGTGTGTGTGTGGAAGGATGGATGGTGGAAGGATGGTGTGTGTGTGTGGGAGGACAGAGTATGTGAGGGTTGAATGGTGTATGCGTGGGAGGATAAATGGAGGAGTGGAAGGAGAGTGTGTGTGTTTGTGTGTGTGTGTGTTGGTCTGGGGGGGGGCAGGACTGGTTCTCGGGGTGTGCGGCTGGGCGCTGGGGTGTGGGGCTGGCCTCTGGTGGTGGCCGTCTGGGCGGGCCGGGTCCCCCCTGGGTGGCGTGCTGGCCCTCGGCCTGTGGGGGAGGGGGGTGTCCCTGCGCTCCTGGGCCCGGGCCCTCTGCCCCGTCTGTCCCGGGCGGCCGGTGCCCGGGGGGGTCGGGGACTGCTGGCCTCGGCCTGCCGGGGCCGGTGCCCTGTGTCCGCGGGGAGGCTCCTGCTGGGGTCTCCTGCTGCTGCCTTCCTGGGCGGGCGAGTGGTCGTCTCTGTGGACCGGTCGGGATCTGTTGCCTGCGGGGGGGCTGGTGGCCTGGGTCTCGGGACCGCTGGCCTGACTCTGGCCTCTGTTTAAGTGAGGTGGCATCTGCATGATCACTCTGCATGGTCACTCCTTCCTGAACGTCTCCACACAGTCTTTGCGTCGCCGTGTGGCCGAGTTCTCCAACACATCCACACAGGTTTCTCTGCGCGTGTTCTTGAATACAGCAGTTTCACTTATATCTATTATCATATTTTGTTTCTTTTTTTAATTATTTCTGTTCTTATTATTATTATTACTCTTACTATTATTATTGTTACTATTATCAACTAGTTGTGTAATGACCTACTGGCTAGGATGATCTTAGCTATATATGTTGTAAGTAGTATGGATTACATGGTCTTCTGTTTGATGTTTCAAGTCCCCACCCGCACTCCCCACACCCTTTCTGTCCCTCTCTCTCCCCTCCCTCTTCTCTCTACTTTCTTTTCTCTCTCTCTCTCTCTGTCCCCTCCGGTCGAGTCCAGCATTAAGAGTCTGATTTAATAAAGTTTTTCATCAAGAGGGACTTTATACATGTAGTATAAATCCCTGCTTGATAGAGTAAAATTGCCCAGCACCAGACAGCAGCCAGACAATCATTCTGTTTGCAACAATGCTGGACAAGACAGGTTAAAAAAAAAAAAAAAAAAAAAAAAAAAAAGAAGTTTTATTGTTTTCCATCATGTTTAATTCTTTGTTTTGTTTAATAAACATTTAACTTTTATTCTGAGGTTGTTTTCATGAGAAGAAACGTCTTGTTGTACCTCGATGTTCTACCGAACGCTTCAGAAGGTCTTTGGTTCCTGCAGCTGTCAGATTTTTTAATGAACCTGCAGCTTTTTGTTTGTTTTGTTGTTTGTGTTGAACCATGTTTTTAGTATATTTACATATTTAAGGTTTTTATCATGTTTTTCCTCTTTGTAAATGTTTGAGATGTTTAGTGGCAAATAAATAAATTTCCTTTAAAAAGTTGATCTTAAATAAAATTTTCTTTCTGTTGTGACTCTTCTTGAATCTATTTCTTCATGATGATGATGATGATGATGATGATGATGATGATGCTCCAGTGAACCAGTAGATGAGAGAGATTCTGTACTTTTCCCCCCGAGACATGAAGAAGAAAATAAAACTACCAGCAGCATAATTTCAGGATGAATGTTATTGTGTGAGTTACATCAGCGGCTAATTTCCAATGAACAGGAGATGAATGAAAGTGGCTCCAGTCAGGGCGACGATATTTCTAATCACATCATCAGGGTTTGCTGCCTGTTGACAGGCTGATCTGATCTGCAGTGATTTAATAACTCAACTGTTCAGGAAAAAGGGAGATGATATAAATAAGAACCTCAACCACTAAAACATGTTCATTCATGGTGAAACAAAACTTCCATGTTTAAAATAGGGGAGACCAGGGATGGTTGTAACACTTTTTGTTACAACACCTGTAACTCATTGAATTTTTTAAATATAGTTCTCAAACTTTTATATGAAAAACCCACATTTGTTCACTAAAAAAGGTACCAGTTCAAAACTCTGCTAGAATATGACAGACGTGGCATGTTAATGTCAAACACACGGTCGTCCTTTGTTACAACCTACCCCACTACCGGGTGTGGTTGTAACACATACTGGGGAGAGTCGTAACAATTACACAAAAGAAGCGTAAACAGATGCCACAACATATAATATGCTTCAAAAATGGATTTATTGAAAAGGAAAATCCAAACAAAATCTTTCTCTTTTACTGACTACAGCTCAAACATTCAATGTTTAACTCAGGAGTGTGTGAATGTGTGTGTAAATAAGCCTACTTGAACAAACTTTAATAACAGTGTGGCTGCTTAATGAACAATCTGCACTTGTATAAAAAAGATACGTTTGTGATATCTAGTTTATATACTTTTTACATATAAAAACAAAAAAAAAGCACTGCTGCCTCTTCTTCTGCTTTTCTTTATTCTACTGTGTTATTTATGTGTTCAAGAGGCAACGAAAAGTCAAAATACTTCAAAAATGCCTTTGACACACTTTATTATTCATGTTTAAATCATGTAAAACAAAACAAAACTGCATATTTTTGTTGCACAAATAATATAAAAAAAACTTCTAACTGTCTGACTGTACACACACATCATCTTCATCATGTGTCTCATCCTCTGATCAGCTGATCACCATCTTCTCCAGCCTTATGTGTCCTCTGGTCTGTAGCTGAAGCTTTCCTCTCCAGCATCAGGTGTCCTCTTCATGGTCTGTAGCTCTCCAGGGTCTGCATCCTGGTGGACTCCATCTCTGCTGCTTGCAGCGTCTCTTTCCTCAGCTGATCCGTCTTCTTCGTCTTGCAGACGTGCAGCGTTTGTGGGTGTAACTGATGTGTGTCCTAGAAGCAGGAATGGTGAACAATCTGAACCTCCATCATTTCTTAAGCTGGGTGACCTGCAACCACATGTTTGGTGTTATTAAAAACTAGTTAACATTGGATGCTTCATTACATTTCACAATTTTAACCACTTAATCCAACCAGTTAACATCCCATCAGATCTCACAGAGCACTCTTGGTATTTACCTGCATCTCTAAAATCATTCACTCTGTGATGTTTTGATATAAGATGATTAAATAAAATAAACACTGATCAAACACAAACAGATGAACTCATTTCTATTTTCCTCCCTCTTTGCCTCTAGTTTACAAGTGAAGCCAATGTGAATATAGTGAGTTTAAAAAGCCAAATAAAGTATATTCATTAACATTACTTACACAATAAAAACAACAGCAACAACAAAAACTCTCCTTCTTCCTTTATGAAAATGCAGAGAGCAAACACACATGAAGGGAGATGGTGGTGAAAGTGATGTCCTTCCCTCACCGCTGTGACAGGGGCCATCCAACGCCTCAGGTACATCCTCAACCTGCTGTCCAAAGCCTCTTTAAAAGTGGGAAACCGAACAAATCTAACGTTGTGGCTACTTTTCTACCTTTTATGTAGTGTGACTTAGTTTGGCATTCTTTCACACAACACGAGACTCCCATTTTATCAAAGATTATAACGCAGCAAAGACACGAACAGTCATTTACAAGGAGGCTGCAACCAACTAGAGATGTGACGTTCATGAACGAATCGATTCTTTTGAACTCTTTTAAATGAATGATGGGAACCGATTCACAGCTGTGAGCCGTTCATTTGTGAGCCATTCTTTTTATATACAAAATTTTGACACTGCCTTCATCAAATCAAATCAAACTTTATTTATAAAGCGCTTTTCATGCCATAGGCAACACAAAGTTTTTTACATGATTATAAACATAAGAATAAAAACACTCAATGAAATCTTTCACACATTCACACACACACATACACACACACACGCCAAGCCCAATCCCCCCCAACCCCCAGCTGAAAATGACTGAATGAATGAATAAATGAGTAAATAAGTAGTAGTTTGAGTAAAATAAAATAAAATAAATAACATGTGTGACATAGAAGTCTGATGTCCAACACGCTCCATTCATGTGAAGAATCTATGGACAGAGAGTTTTGTTTGGAAACAAATACTGTGAGTTCTATCAAAAACATTTACTAGAATTTGCACTGACTGCTCAGGTTTATCCTTTTTTATCTATATTTTTCCTATAATTATTAAATCCTGTATAGTAGATTTTATATAGGTACATATTTTGATTGTTTGTCATTCTTATATATTGTGAAATTTTGTAAGATATTGTGAGAACGAGCCAGTCTTTTGAATGGCTCTTTGAAAGGAACGGCTCCTCAAGATCCGGCTCCCTTCAAAGAGCCATAAATCCCATCTCTACAACCAACATGGCGCTGGACTGCGGCTATCCCGAGTGTGACGTCAGCTGACACAGAGGGTTGTATCGTTCATGGATTTTATTCTGGAACTTCCTGTAAACGCGGAAATGTCTTGTTTTGAAAGGGTTGTAGCTCAAACGGTTTAAAGTGTATTTCACGGAGCTAAAATGCGTCATAAGACACAATAAAAAGCACAGAACCAGCCTTAGCACCAGTCGAAACAGGCATCAAGGTAAATGCGATGACTACATTAAGTCATGTAAAAAAATCTGAATTTTTATGGATGTAAACATGGCTAAATTGTGATGCTGTAAGCTAACTGAGGTATCAGAAGTAACGCCATGCAGAAATGTAACACACATTTTTGTGTTTATTTCTTGTTTGGCTCATACGTTGGTTTAGGTTTGGTTCAAGAATGTTTACATGGAATAAAAACCTCCACAGACCATCAGTTAAGAGTGTTTATTCCACTGGGACGCTTCATACCTCATTTTAAAATGAGAATAAATGTTTTATAGCAGAAATTCAGTGTAATTATGGCAGATTCCTGATGCCTTTAGAAAAGGTTTTATTTCAGCTTTTACAGTTAATTGTAAGATCGTTTTCTTTCTGTCTTTTTCTGCTTGTTCTGTTAATGTCAGAGGCTGAAGAGATTTATTACGGAGGAAAGCTGGATTTTTGTTCTGCAGAAGTAAAAATGCAGGTTTTTATTTTCTTCCAGAAAGCCGTGCACGTGCAGCAGATGAGACTTTGTGGAAAAATGAGTGGAGCAGTGAGACGTGGTTCTCCAGTGGAAGTCATGGATCAGCAGGAGCAGCCATCTTAAAAGCTCCATTTAAAGGTCAGACACTACAGAGTGAGGAAGAAGCTTCAGGAAGAATCATTATTTTAGTGTGTGAAATAGATCAGAAACTATTTCTAATGCTTCATATTTATGCTCCAATGATAAAGTTAGAAATCAGACTCTGTTCCAAACTGCTGAGATGAGACGAAGCAGCTTCATTTAAAATCCTCTCAAGATAAAATTCTGTGTGGAGGCGACTTCAATACTGATGATGATGATGATGATGATGGCCTCTAAAAACCACAAATACAGACTACAAGCTTAAAATAAATGTGTGTGACTGGGACTTGTGGGTCTGCGGTGAGACAGGAAGGAAGAACAGAGGAGGTGTACTTGGTGCAACAGGAGCCTTTCCTTTCAATCACCAACAGATTTCTGGCTCATCTCCAACCATCTTGTGGATGTGGTCAAAGACGTGATGATAGAAGCCTCCATCTTAACAGCTCATCAGGGAATATTCAGTAGAACTGCTCTTCATGATTGTTGTACTCAGAACATTGTTTCAGGATGTTGGAAATTGATCAATACTTAATAATTTGGATGTAAAAAGGGACGTTGACGCCATCATTGGTAGATTCTGGAAACAAACATGTGACTCTGGTAAACATGGTTGTTATTGGGAATGAATGAAATATGAAATTCACATGACGGCTATTAAAAAAGGTAAATTATTGGCAACAAAAGAGAAAATGAATCAAACATTATTGAAGCAAAAGTAAATTATGAAAAGAAAACTAATGGAAGCTTAATGAGCAGGAGACAGAACATCTGAGTTTATTAAAAGCCAGTTAGACAACATGTATGTGGACAAAACCAAAGCCGCCTTCATCACAACCAGACGCAGACGGATGGAGCAGGGAGAGAAAATACTAAATATTTTCTTGGATTAGAAAAGTGGAATGCTGAATATGCTCCAGTAAGTAACGTGATGGTAAACGGGAACGTTCCCAGTGATCAGGATGTAATCTCCAAACATGTGGCCAGCTGTTATCAGAAGTTCTGCTCTTCAGCCCCACAACTTCTGACTCAGAAACTTTTAAACAACATTTCTACTCATGTTAAAACCTAAACGAGGAATTTAGAGATATTTGTGATGGACAGATTTCCTTACCAGAACGTGTGGAATGTGTGGAACATCTGGAAGAAAATGAAGCTCCCGGGAATGACGGCCTGACTGGGAGTTTTATAAAGATTCACTGATAAACTTCCTCCTTCTTACTAGCTGGATTCCAAGAAGCCACTGGAAAAGGTGACCCCCCCCACCTTAAAACAGGGATAATCCCACTAATTCCCAAACCAAACAAGGATAAATTCCAGAGTGAAACCTGGAGAGCCGTCAGTTTACTGAACAATGATGAAAGTTATTTGCTCTGATTGTTGCTGGAAGACTTAAACACGGCTGGAGTCAGAAAACAGACGAAGAGCATCTGGTTTTATGGAGAAAAGGCTCATTAGCAACAACATCCGTTTAATATCAGACATGATAGATTACAACCACCTGTTACCTGATGGAAGCTTCATTCTGCTCATCGCTTCTTACAAAGCCTTTCACACCACGGAGCAGAACTTTATTGTAAAATCTTTTCCTTCTCTGGATGTGGGAATTATTTTCATAATGCAGTTGGGACTTTATATAATGTTTGTTCTGGTTCTGTTAAACTGAAATCTGGCTCATCAACCAGATTCATTATTCCACGTAGACAAGGCTGCCCTGGATCTCCTTTTCTTTCTCTGGTAGTAGCACAAATAATGGCACCCATATCAAAACGTCCCCTTTTCTGGGAATTCCTGCTGTAGGTAAGGAGTTTAAAACCTGTCAGCTCGCTGATGATACGGCAGTTTTTTAAGGGATCATCATCAGATAGTAAGCGCAGTGAGTTGTATAAATTCATTTAGTGATGTATCAGGGTTCAAATGGATGTAGACACATCTGTTTAGTTTCCTCTGGAAAACTGGAACTGGTCCCATTACGCTGGAATACCAGTTAATGAGGAAGTGACACATCTTGGAATTATAATTTGTAAAGATAAACAGGAACGTTACAACTTAAATTTTAATCCAATTATTGAAAAAACAGGATCTAAACTGAGTTCTTGGTTAATGAGAGATCTCTCTCTATGTGGCAGAGTCTTCATTTCTAAAGCAGAAGGTAAATCCAGATCTATAAATGTCTCATCGTCGCTTCACATCCCAAAACATCATTAAAGAACTGGATAAATACTATATGATGCCATGTGGAGGAAAAAGCCCGTTATCTCAGGAAAGACTTCATCAGAGGTTGTAGGGAACAAGGAGGTCTAGAGGTTCTGGACTTTAACTCCCTAAACAACACATTTAAAATTAAACGGATTCTGGAATTTCTGAAGAACCCGACAGCATCTGGAACGCTTTTCCAGCTTCTCTGTTTAATCATCGTGGTGGCTTTAATTTTCTGTTGAAAGGTCATTTTTCTGTTGGTAAAATTCCTTTAAATCCGGCTGACTTCCACAAACAAGCTCTTTTATCTGGTTATTGGTTTCTAAACATGACTTCAGCCCCGTAGATGTTATATCTGGAACAACAAGGACTTCTTTACCAGAATAAATCTGTTTTATCCCACATGGTGTGGAAAAGGAATTCTGTTTGTAGGTCAGTTGTTGGATAAAAACGGGACTTCTGACATTCAGAATTCCTTAAAAAAGTCATTTACCTGGAACAGCTGAAGAGTTGGCTGTTGTCTTAAATGCAGCTCCTGCAGGCTCGTCACATGTTGAAGAACACGTCATTCCCAGAGATTAACACGAAATTTAACAATGTTTTCATGGCTGATGTTGATCTCACAGACAAACGTTGGAGCAACAAAAAAATCAGGAATGAAGCGTCCGGTTCACTTCCAGCTGCTGCAGAGTTCTTCTGGGACTCTACCATGGCTGCTTTACAGGGAAAAAGCTGCTAAACTTCTTCATAATTACTGGATTAACAACAAGCTGGAAGAAGTTTCTTTTAAGGTTTAACTTCAGATTTTTCCTGTTCAGGAAACACTTCAAAGATTCCAGATAAATATTGATGATGCCTGTGTGTTCTGCAAAGCTAACAAAGAGACAATTTTCCAGATATTTTCCAACGTGTTCCCACCAAACAGTTCTGGTCCGACATGGAAAGCTTCGTCTGGGCTCAGTTAAACATCAACATCCACATTAATGTTTTCATCTTATATTTTATATTGAAAGGATTGTCAGTGATGTAAACTCTGTTATTCAGCTATTAATCATTCTTGGCAGATTTCATGTCCACAAGTGTAAATGTTCTGGATCTAAACCTTTTTAATCTTTTTATTGTGGATCTGAAATCTTAAACCAGCTCAGCTGAAAATGTGAAGAACCAGAAAGCAACAAGAACTCTTGATATTTTGAAGAAACTGCACATTATTTCATTTTTCTATGTAAAATAAAATAAATAAAAACTCCACGTTTGTATCTGTTGTCTTCGGCCTTGTTCAGTTGAAGCTGTTTAAGTTGCATCTTATATGTAAAATGTTTTCTGTTATAAAATCTAAAACGTGTTCAGAGCCTGAATTGGGACGCAGGTCTATACTGTTCCTTGTGGATCCAGGTGAGATCCGTACTCGGACGTCTACATATGTTTATGTTCCAGTTAATCTGTAGCTGGTTTAGAGAGGATAGCTGCGCTGCTTTCCACCAGTAGGTGGCAGTAGCTCTACTAATGGGGGTGACCGGTCCGGAGCTGGAATTTCTTAGAGGAAGTAGCCGGTCAGGCAGAACAGCTGACAGCATCCACCGCTGATCTGTACTGTTCCTCGTCCTTCCAGGGATCAGCATGAATAAAGCCTTTCATGAAGCGGAGCATGGCTGAATTTCTCCCGTGTGTAACACATGGAGTTCAAAGCTTCACACACCTGGAAACAGCAGCAGGGTTATGTCACTGGTATGGATCATATCATTTAATATGCACCTGTTAACTCCTGTTCATGTGTTTTTGCATGTTTTGTGCAGAGTGTCCCACATGCAGTCTGTCCCTTGAACACAACACAGTCTTGTCTTGCTGGTTGATGAGAGATATAGCACACAGTCTGGCTGAAGCTGGTCTTTAACAGCTCGTCCTGGAAAGACAAAGAACGCTGTAGTCTAGGCCCAGAATCCATCTGGGATAAACTCAGAGAATATAAACCTAGCGGAGCTCTGAGATCCGTAGACTCTGGTCCACTAGTCCAGACCAGAGTCCAGACTAAACATGGAGAAGCAGCATTTAGCTGTTATGCTGCAAACAAGTGGAACAAACTGCCAGTGGAGATTAAACTTTCACCAAACTGTAGTAACTTGACACGTTTTGAAGTACTACATCACTTTATTCCATAACAGGAATCTCCACAACGTACAGCTAACGTGCTGTTCAGAACACACATTTTCTCTGGAGAACTTCTTCTCTGTACCTCCCAGCGTTATACAGTGACAGCACCACTAAATTTATACATCACATCACTACACAAACGTAGACACTTTAAATCAGGTTAAAACTTTTCTTTTCTCCTGCACCTATGCATGAAATCTGCAGCTAACTTTTAACTTATCTGGCTTTTAATCATTTTAACTTAATTTATCATTTTATTGTGATTTTTGCTGTTTGTTTCTGTCTGTTCTGCTTTCTTGCAGCATTTGTAATGATTTTAATGTTTTATGTGCACTTTGAATTGTCTCGTATGTGAAATGTGTTTTAGTACAAATAAACTTCCTTTGTAGTTTAATTCAGATTGATTCATATTTTAATGGAGATTTCATCATTTCTTTTGAGAAAACCAAAATTATTTTCTAATAGCTTCTAAACCATGTTTAATAAAACTTCATAAACACTTTTTATTTTATCTTATTTCATATTTAATATTCTATTTATTCTTTTTAAGGTTTGAATATCTGTGAACACTTATTGAAACAGAATCTAGATTCTGATGTTGTTGAAAGGATGTAAAGAATAATGTTGGAGATGAGGACTCATGTTGAAATAAATCTACATTGTGAAGCAACCCTTTCTTACACTGGATTAGAAATATTGTAGAAAATGATACTGAATTACCAGGTTTTACAGAACATTGTGCTCTTGTAGACGTAACATGTAAGGTTATAATGACATGATTTTAATAATAATAGGTGGTGATCTGAAGCGGCCGGTCTGAGGCATTAAATGAGTCCCACTCCGGCCCTGCTGTCTCCTGCAGGAAGGTTCCTGCTTATATAGGCGCTGACAAAAGACTGTACAATGCTGCCCCCTGGTGGCCAAACAAGATATATACAGATACTTAAAAATGGCTCCTACAGACGCAGAAACAAAACTATGTATCTTTCACATTAATTCACTTTGGGACCTGCTTCCAAAAACGAGTGTTAACAAGCTTCCAAAATGCTGCTTGTATGAGGACAAAATGTCCAAACACTGGACATTTTTTATGGCTACACTTAAACTCGTCCCCATGTGGACACGAACTCAGCTGTTTCTGCTCCTTCCCTTTCTCCTCCTGCTGAAACTTTTTCACTTTCAGTCCTTCACGTTGTAAATGAAGTTTCAACAGTTACAGAGCCAGTGTTTTAGCATTTATTTAATTTTTATTTATTTTTCTGGGCCTTTCTTTGACGTGTAGCTGTTTCAGGTTTACAGAAAATATTTTCTAAACTGATTTTAGTCTAAATAGTAAGCTGCTGGGCCAATTTCTACAGAAACCATCTCTACAAACCTTCTTCGGCTGTACTGAACCACAGATTAGTTGAGGACAAATCTACAATTATTGTAAAACTGAAGACAGTTTGATATTTCTTCAGCTGCAGGTTTGTGATGAAGTGGAGCGAAAACATCCAGCTTTGGGAAAGAAGTGACAAAGATTTGACTGCGTCTGCAAAAAGTGCTTCACCTGCATCCAGAGAAATCTCTGCCATACCAGCTGTACCTGGAGGCCAGAGAGGAGGCTCTCGTTGAAGAGTTACCAGGAGTTAACAGGTGCATATTAAACCATGTCGCCCAGACCAGTGAAGCAACATTTTCTCTACATCACCCTCTTGCTGTCTTCAGCTTTCTGAAACCTTTGAAATACAGAAACAAGAATTTCCAGCATTAAAACCTGGTTTAGATGTTAAATGTATTGTTTCTCTTGCAGGTATTGACTCTTTATATTTCTCCCATACGTCTATAAGGAGAACATGAACCTTTTTATCCCTCTTGGAGACTCTGATGCAGACATGTGGTGTTTAACTGAACCAAACACACACAACAAAGTTAGCAAGTTAACTTTTCTTATTGATTGTATGACTGAAATTATGCAATTAAAACAGAAATAGTTGAAAGGACACATAAACTTTTTATTATTTAATTACATTTGATTACACACTAAATAGTTTATTTACTTTACAAAGAATTAAAAAATGAGCTCTAATGTGGTTCGTTGTGTTTGTTCCGTGTGATTGTAGCGTGACCTTCCATCTCCACACACAACTATTCTCCTGACTGGTCAAGACTGGAAAATGTCCTTCTTCACCAAAAGAGCTCCAAACGTTGTGAAAGCAGACGATGTTGAGGAAGGGATCATCTCTGCCTTCTGCACTGACTTTGTCTTCAAGCTGGCAAACCCGAGACACCTGAAGACACACTGACGTTCCTCCAGAGGTGCATGGTGGTGACCAACCTCTGCCAAGAACTGTTAACAGGACCATAAATCTTCTTTATTCACTCCATTATGCCGCATACCTAGCAGTGCTTCTAATGCTCCAGGAGAGAATCTACCTTAAATTAATTCAGCACAAAGGACTTTATAGAATTTATTATTATTGTTTTATGGTATAAAGTTAGAGGAAGAAAAACTGTAGAACAGATGATGATGTTTGTTGTGATTTCATCTTTCATTCTGTTGCATGTTTGTGTGTGAATGACGCCTAACAAAGCTTCTTTATTTTCATCACTGGCTGAAATAAATTAAACTAATGACAATAAAACCACCAATAGATGGAGGCCTGAGAAACGTAGGAAAGACCCGAACTGTTAGTTCCACATGTGTCTGATCATCCAGTGTGTAACAGCAACGAGCAACGCAAAGCAACATGTTTAGTTTTTTCTAGAAGTTTCTTTGTAACATGCTCCATCATACAAGTACAACATGCATGTAAGCTGAGCCCCGTCCAGACTGTGAAGTATAAGTGTAAGAATAGTAGAACACACACACTTTCTGCTGCTGTTTTCATGGTTTTCAGTGTGTCTTTCTGCAGGTGCTCCTGATGATTGTCTGCTGTGTTTTCATATAGAGGCCGTAGGATGTTTTCTGTTTCTCTACCGGTGTTGCAGCTGGTTGTTCTATTGTTTCTGTTGTTTCTATCTTTGTCCTCTCTCCACTTTTTACTCTCCTTTTCTCTTCTGTTTAATTCAATCCAGCTTTATTTGTACAGCAGCTCTTTACAACAAAGTCCTCTCAGGGCTCCTTTCTTTCATATCCTGTGTCAGGTCCAGCTTTTAAATCTTTATTCAGCAAAAAACTACTAAAAGGGGCTTCCGGGATGACGCCATACTGAGAGGATCGAACTTAGAGAGCTCCCGACCGAATTTCCTTAAATTTATGTTTTAATTGCAGTTACTGTTACCACCTTAAGCACAAGAATCTGTGGAAAGTTTTCGAAGATGTCAGGCAAAGAAAATGTCACAGAAGTCACCGAAAAGAAGCCACAGAGGGTCACTCGCCGGAATGCTACACCCGAAGCTAATCCTGCGGCTAAAGAACTAATGCTAGCTAATGAAGAAAGTAGTAGCGAAGAGAATCCGGTCCCTGCCATGGATTTCACTGAGATGGTGAAACAACTTACGGAGAAAGTTGGGGCGGTATTTGAGGCGAAGCTGTCTATCCTTGCAAATAAACTGGATGCTTTTACAACTCAATTAGAAAATAACTCACAACGTCTGGATGAAGCTGAGGGCCGCATCTCCAGTGCGGAGGACGTCATAGCGGACCTGGAGACGCGCCTGGCGGATACGGAGAGTAGACTCGCCACTGTTGTTGCCCGAGTAAATGACCAGGAATCCCGGAGCCGGAGAGACAATATTAGGATCTTTGGAGTGAAGGAGGGACTTGAGGGTAATGATGCACTGTCATTTTTTCAAACTTGGCTCCCAAAACTCCTAAATATGCAGACCAACAAGGGCAGGGTCCGGCTGGATCGCTGCCACCGGAGCCTCGGCAAACCAAGATCAGGTGTGCCCCGAGCCGTCATAATGAAGCTGCACTACTCGGTGGACAAGATGCGGATACTGGCGCTCAGCGGGAAACAGAAGCTGCTTTACGAAGGAGCCACCATTACCATCCGACAAGATACTCCTCCAAGTGTTTTACAGCAGAGGCGCAAGTTCAACGCGGTGTGTCAGAAGTTGATAACCAAAGGGATCCGGTTCAAGATGCAGTATCCAGCGACCCTCCGCTTCACTCATAACAATAAGGACTTCTCTTTCGACATAGCTACAGAAGCGGCGAGCGTGGTTGATACGTTAGATGATGTGCCATGTGAGTAAAGCAATGTTAACGCACTTCTAGACCAAAGCATAGCCTACTTAGTCAGGTAAATTTGATTTTTTTTTTATTTTTCTTATCTCGACGTTGCTCTAGATATACTTCGTGACTTACCCCGCAGAATGACTATATTTCATCATAATTTATAAGATGGTTTTATTTTTGGAAATTCGGGTCGGGAGTGAGTGAGGGTTAGCAGTTCAATTGACTATGGAACATCGGAGGTCTTTGATTAGCGTGCTCTCACAACAGGTTTTGTTTCCTCCCAGTCCCAATGAGCCTTTTGAAATCTTAGTGATGGGGACGTTCTTACCTCTGTTTATGTTTGAATTGTTACAGTCCGGGTACAAGTTCTCATTACCCAAGTGTGTGTTGTTTGCAGGCAAGTCTGAGCGCTTTTGTATATCGTTTTTCTACATTGTCTTTTTGGCCTTTATAGAATTGGTTATTTTTCCCTCTACTAAATTTACTTTTGCATGGTTACTTAATACAACTATTTTTTTTACCTGTTCTTTGTCATCATGAGTACAACTAAGTATGTTTCCCTTAATGTTAAGGGAATTAATAATGCTATTAAACGCAAAAAAATATTATCCTGGTTTAAAAAAGAGGGGGTTAACTTTGCTCTTTTGCAAGAAACTCACCTCACTGACAAGGAGCATGAGAAGCTCAAGCGAGAGTGGGTGGGACAAGTTTATTACTCATCATTTTCATCTAATAAGAGGGGAGTAGCAATATTAATAAATAAAAATACACCATTCACCCTAATCAAGAGTATTAAGGATGAGCAGGGTAGATACATCCTGATTACAGGTTTTTTATATGGAGAATGCATTTCAGTTGGGTGTATCTACGCTCCAAATGTTTATCTAGGTGACTTTTACTCTAAACTCCTAGCCGAGGTTTCTACCTTCACAACAACCTTTAGTATTCTTGCTGGTGATTTCAATTGTACTATGGATCCTGAGGCAGACCAGAACCCCCCCTGTAAAAATGCCCCTTCTAAAATGAGAGAAGCCACTAGAGAATTATGTGCTGATTTGCAATTATTTGATGTGTGGAGAACCCTACACCCAAGAGAACGGGACTACACGTTCTACTCAAATCCGCATCAGAGTTTCTCTCGAATTGATTATTTTTTTGCCACAAGAAGTGCCTTAGAAAGAGTACAGTTATGTGACATTGGTACCCGGTTACTGTCAGATCATGCGGACGTTTGTATGGTTGTCTCACCACCCTGTATTCAACCTATATCTAAAAATTGGCGCTTAAATCCTTCCCTATTAAACAATCCCTCTTTTGTGACCTATATTAAAAGCCAAATTGACTTTTTTATGTTAACTAATGATAATAGTGACACTAATCCATCAATACTTTGGGAGGCACTAAAGGCTTTTTTGCGGGGAGCCATAATCTCTTATAGTACTGCTAGGAAAAGAGAGTCTTTGACACGACAACTCGATCTTGAGAAAGAATTAGCAGATCTGGACAACCAATTGAAAACACATTTCACCACAGCTTTACTCAAGAAAGTGGAAGCTACGCGCTCAGCCCTTAACCAACTGTTGACTCAAAAGGCAGAGGCCAGTATGTTTTATGCTAGGCATAGATTGTATGAAATGGGAGACAAACCAGGGCGATTGTTGGCTCGTATAGCTGCTGGTAGGCGTGAGTCCCAAGCTGTCTCATCTCTTAAAGACGAAGCGGGTCGAAGCCAGTATGAAAGTAGAAAGCTCGTGAACATTATGGCTAATTATTATAAAAAACTTTATACCTCAGATGTCTCGGCGTCACAAGAAGCTATGAATAGTTTTCTTGACAAACTTAACCTGCCATCTTTGTCAGTAGAAGATCAATCTGCTCTTGGAGATGAGATAACTAAAGAAGAGGTAATAGGTGCAATTAAAACCCTCCAGGGTGGAAAAGCTAGTGGACCTGATGGTTATGGTCCAGACTTTTTTAAAATCTTTCAAGATCTTTTAGCCGGTCCTCTTCTAAATATGTATAAGTATTCCATAGAAGTTGGCTCTCTCCCGTGTTCCCTATATTCGGCAAACATATCCCTGATACTCAAAAAAGATAAACCTTCTGACAACTGTAGCTCGTATCGTCCGATTAGCTTAATTAATGTGGACAGCAAGATTTTCTCCAAAATCCTATCAAAGAGACTGGAACAATACCTACCATTTTTGATTAACCCAGATCAGACTGGTTTTATTAGGAACAGACTGTCCTTTACCAACATGAGGAGGCTGTTGAACGTCATTCAACATTCTAAATTAACCAAAACTCAAGGCCTCATCATCTCCCTCGACGCCGAGAAGGCCTTCGATCGTGTAGAGTGGCCGTTCTTATTCTCAGTGTTGCGAAAATTCAGTCTTGGAGAAGGTTTTATCAATTTGACCAAATTACTGTATCGCTCACCGAGGGCAAGTGTGCTTGTAAATGGTGTTAAGTCACCAGAATTTTGCTTAGGGAGATCAACTCGCCAAGGTGATCCTTTATCTCCACTTATATTTGCGCTAGCGATCGAGCCATTGGCAGAGGCCATTAGAAGCCATAATAGTATAACAGGATATCAAATGGGAACTACCGAACATAGAATTGTTTTATACGCAGATGATGTCTTGCTCTTTATTAGAAATCCTAACAAATCTATTCCTGTTATAATGTCAATTATACAGACCTTCGGGTCTCTTTCTGGCTATAAGGTTAACTTCAATAAATCTATCGCCATGCCAATAGGCGACTGTGGGAAGCCTGTGGTGCCTGATGGATTTCCTTTTGCCTGGTCTGCCTCGGATTTCGTATACCTTGGGATACATATCACCCCTAATATTAAGAGTATCTTGAAGAAAAATATAGATGTAGTTTGTATAAACATTAAAAAAGATCTTACTAGATGGATGGATCTACCAGTCTCCTGGGTGGGCCGAGTAAACCTAATCAAAATGAATATTTTACCTCGTCTTCTTTACCCTATTCAGATGTTGCCAGTATATATTTCTAAAAAGTTAGCAAGAGAAATTGAGCAGAGCCTATCAAAATTTATCTGGAAAGGGAAGAAGCCTAGATTAAGCTTAAAAACCTTAAAGCTATCTAAAAATAAAGGAGGGCTTGCACTCCCAGATATTAGGCACTATAACTGGTCCTCTCAATGTAGACTCATGTATGAATGGATTCATTGTTATTTGAAGGGGAAGGATGATCCACTTGAATCATGGGGCTGTGCCCCCTATACGTTAATAGGTGAACTTGTAACTAATAAGAAACATGTTAAATTAGACGACAATCCCTTAATTGGGAATCCTCTCAAGGTTTGGCGTGATGTAACCAGATATGTTGATAAAAACCCAACTTTTTCTCTTTTGACACCACTTGTGAATAATGGAGACTTTCTCCCAGGTCTTAAGAATGCAGTGTTTCAAAGGTGGTATGGAATTGGTATTAGGGTAATTGGAGACCTTTTTGCTGAAGGTTCGTTAATGTCATTCTCTGAAGCCCAGGATAAATATAACCTCCCACAGAAAGATTTTTATGCATACTTACAAGCCAGACATTTTATTCAGACAGGTCAAAAGATGGTACGGGGTGTGGCCCAACTGGGTCCATTTGAAAGGTTTTTGACTGATTTTAAATTGAAGAAAGGATTTATTGGTCATTGCTATAATAAATTACAGGAGTATAATGACCACACCATGGATAAGCTTGTCAAGCGGTGGGAGGAAGACCTCCATAGAGACTATGATCAACAATTTTGGACGGACTGCATTAGATTGACCCATTCTCTTTTTCTCAGTAATAAACACAAAGAAATGCAGTTCAGAATTCTTCATAGGCAGCATAGAACTCCTCACCTCCTGAACAAAATGGACCCAAGCAGGTCACATTTGTGCCTTAAATGTAAAACAACAGCTGGCACTTATATGCATCTTTTCTGGGATTGCCCAAAAATTTCTAAATTCTGGCTCTGTATAAATAAAGAGGTGAATTCGATATTGAAATGTAAAATCTGTATGGATCCAGGTCAGTTTCTACTTGGGCTGCCACCTTTGAACAAAATTCTTGACAAACTGAGATCTACATTATTAAATAAGCTTTTATTTATTGCCAGGAGATGTATACTACTTAATTGGATTAACGAGAAGCCTCCCACTATAACTCAGTGGTATAAAGAAATTTTCAAGATTTTACCATTGGAAAGGCTTAGTGCAAAACTTAAAGGCAATGAGGACAGTTTTATGGAAATATGGCGCCCTCTTGTGGAATACTTGCCAGGGGATCTGAGGGACATTATATTGAGAGGTAAAAGTTCACTTCAGTGGTGTTAATAGGAATGATGTATGAGGGAATTTATACCGGGCCAACCAAAATTAATTTTAATTGTCGATGTATATATATATACATATATATATGTATATATATATTTTTTTTTTATTAAGCTCAGACTGCCATGTGTTTTTTGTTTTTTTATTTGTTTTTGTTTTGTTTGTCTTGTCCTGTTCTATATTGTTAAAAACCAAATAAAGAATAATTATATAAAAAAAAAAAACTACTAAAAGAAATGAATAATACTGAAGTATCAGAGGAGCCTTATATGTCGTGGTCATAGGTGATGTTCTTGGTTTTGTCGTGTTTACTTTAGTTTCCAGTTTTGTTGGTTCCCGTGTGTGTTGTGTGTTTTGTTTCCGGCTCGTTAGTTCACCTGGTCTGATTGCTCCCTCACTTCACCTGTTCCCTGTTAGTCGTCCTCTGTTTATTTACGCCTTGGTTTCTCTGACTCGGTGCCAGATCATTGTTGTTGTTTCGTGTTCAGTCTGTATCGGTTTCCTTGTTCCTTGATATTAAATCCTGGATGATGGCGTTGGTTTGTCTCCTGCCTCATCAGTCTGCGTTTGGGTCCTCACCTCTGCTGTCCTGTCACATTATATCCATAAAGCTCCTCAAGGGGAGTTAAAACATTTCCAAGGCAGGAGAGAACTAGTTTTATCTTTTATATATTTCTTACTTAATAAATCTGACTTCTGTACGTATTATAAGGTGAGTCAGTTCAGGTGGTTAGGATCACTACACACGTGTAAATGTACACGTATGTTAATGTAAAGGAAACTCTTAGCTCTGAGTTAAAGAGTGGAACCTGCTCAGAAACCCTGAGGAAGCTGTGACTGGGCAGCTCAGGATGATGTTCAGCTGCAGCTGGAAGCAGAAGCTTCCAGTTCAGATCCTCTAAATGTTGTAGAAACACTGATGTTGGTTTTTAAGACCAACAGCCAAAAATAAAGAGTGAAGAACTTCAAGTTTATCAGAGTGTCTGGGAGAACGGCTCACCCTGATGGTGAAGCTGGATTATCAGTAGAACTGTGATCAAACCTTCTGATGGAAAGACTTTTTAACCCTTTGGATGCCAAATGAAGGAGTTAGAAAAGCTGCAGAGGCTGCAGCTGTATGAGAGGAAAGCTCAGGGGCACGGAGACCTGGCTGAAGTTCAACAAGCTGCAGGTTCAAATCTTACAGCTTGCAGGTGATGAATTCCAGTTTAAACTCCATGAATTTAAAGCTTCTTAACTCCTCTAAGAGTTCAGTCTAAAGTAAAGAGTGAAGCTTCACACATCTGGAAGAACAGCTCAGGCTGGTAGGAGAAGACTCTGGAGGCAGGAGGACCTGGGATCCAACCTCTTCATTCACCTCATCAGTTTTCACGTCCAACGGCCAAAACGAAAAGATAAAAGCACCACGTGAACAAGTGTGAGTGTGAAGGTCCTCGGTGGCGTGGTGGGGTTGGTGGAGAACCGTAAGTCGCCAGTGGTGCAGCGTCTAGTTCAAATCCTGCCCGTTGCTGGTACCTGGATCATAAAACCATCCTCCTCCGGTGGGTTGGGGAGGGGGCCGTGTTCCCTCCTCGTGTTCTGGGAGGGTACAAGTAGGGGTTATACATCCGGAAACTACACCTGGCTGGAATTTTACTGGCACCATCAAAGTGTGGCAAACTTTCCAAACATCATCTAGAAGTAGCATAACATGCTAGCTTAGACACGACAACAAGCTACTCCAGACAGTTACTAGTTACTGAAAGGAAGAAGCAGCTTGATGACGACACACTGCTACATGACTGGCTTCTAGAAGAAACCAACATAACACAACAAAAGTCTCTATTAAATAAACACCATGTACAGAGAAGCAGCCAGACTGGAACAGGTGTTGTCGGCTACTAGAACTAAAGGAAAATAGAAGCTGAAGATGGTCGACTGAAGTCTGGAGGAGAAGAGAGAGAGGGAATGAACGGGATGATGTGTTGGCTTTGGGAGCCATCCTTCCCGTCATCCCCACTGGACTGGTATGTGCAGTAGAACATACTTACTACATACATGCTGGAATATACAGATGCAACATGTTACAGACGTGTGTAGCAGCAACTATTAGTCCAGGTAGTGAAGTATATGAGGTACATGAGTTACATCATCATCACCTCATTGTGTCACAGGTGTATCTGTGTTGACACATCCCTCCTTTAAACAGTCCTGAAATATTACAACTTTATTTATAAAACACTGAATGTTCGTCTCCACGAAAACACAATCTTTCATTTCATTCACCCTTTTGTGTTTTTAACTCATTTACTTTAATGAATTTCTAGTAAATTTGAATAATTCTTGAAACATTATTTGAGAAATTGAACTTGTTTTATTTAAAGACGTCAGCTTCATTTTTCTTCTCATGTTAAAGATCTGCCTTGTAGCTTCATGTCTTAAAATACTGGATTTAACTGGTGAGGAGAAAATATCAAACAGGATTCCAGTCCAGATCCGGATCAACGGAACGCTTTCAGTCTCTTTTATTTGGAAACCAGAACTGGAGGCGGTGGGCGGGGCTTCTGTAAGAGTCCGCTGTGATTGGAGGATGGGGCTGTGGGTCACGGCTGGTCTTTGTAGTAGCTAGAGTGCCTCTAGAGAGAGAGTGGCGCCACCGGAAGCTCAAAACGCTTGCCGATCACGACAATCCCCCAATCCCAAACCGAAAACTTGAGCACTCGCCCTGAGCCCCTGATGACTAAATGACATCACCTGCGTGAGGAGTCGAGGGTGACAGGCCACAAGGGCTCGAAATGCTTTAAATAGGATTGGGACAGCACTTTGAGACCTGCACTGCAAGGAGAGAGACGCCATACACACATATATATATATATATACACACATATATATATATATATACACATATATATATATATATATATATATATATATATACACAATATATATATATAGTATATATAGTAGAGGTCAGGAAGCTCCTGTAAACGCCGCCGTGGGGAAATTAAACGGCGAAAAATATAACGACCCAGCGCCACAATACTGAAGAACATGTTTCACACGTCGGCTTCTCTCGGTAAACTCCGTGTTTCACGTGACATCGCAGTGATTTATGGGTAATTCCTTAGCGAAAGTTGGCATCGATGCTGACTTATGGAAAGGGGGCAGAAAGGGCTCAAAAATGTCCGCCATCATCCCTTGATCACTCACACAATTCCAATTGGAACACCACTGAACCCTCGAGCCCCTCGCGGGAGCGCGCCCGTGAGTGCAGGAGTGCTCAAGTGTTCCATTTGGGATTGGGGGAATGATTTACCAAGTGACTACACAATAAATCTAGGCTCACACAATGGCGCCACCAGGGGGTCAATATACATTGTAACACCATCAGGATAGCCAGATTATTTGATCGCACAGAACAGCTGACCCTCTTTCCCGCTCACCTCGCCTCTCGCGTCACCCAGACGAAGAAGGCCAACGGTAAGTAAATAAGTCCAACGGTAAGTAAATAAGTCCAACTTTTCTTTTGTAAAAGAAAAGGAGAAATCTGTGTCGTGACATGTGCTTTTCAAGTGACAAGTGACTGTTGCAGCAGCTTTTTCCAAGCTTGCTTGGATATGCAATATCCAAGCAAATACAGGCAGCCGTTGTGGTTGTCGCATCGTGAAGTAAAGCAGCTTCAGAGCCCTGGAGATATCATCATCTGCCTCAGAAGAGGAGTGACCGGAAAAGAGCAAAAATGGATTTAGGTGAAGCTACACTAGATGGACCACCATGAAAACTTTCCATAGCATCAAAATACACGCAGAAATGGCTACTTTTCTCCTGGTCTGGTAAGCTGACTTGCTGCTAGCTGGCAACCTACCGGCCGTGTTATGCTAGTCATGGCTTTGTTTATTCCGTTCCATATACAACCTTTAGGTCTTTCTGACAGTTTTCCACTGGCCAGTTAACTACAACAGAAGAATTGTGATGGACTGAGCAGTGAAGGACAATCAGGCACAGATTTAAAGTATAAA
Source organism: Melanotaenia boesemani (assembly GCF_017639745.1). Classification (NCBI taxonomy): domain Eukaryota; kingdom Metazoa; phylum Chordata; class Actinopteri; order Atheriniformes; family Melanotaeniidae; genus Melanotaenia; species Melanotaenia boesemani. Next base: position 662,304 of record NC_055683.1, read on the forward strand.
AAAAGTGGGTTTTTTTTATCCAATTTCCCCCCATCCTGATGCTGGTGTGTGATCTGGTCCAATTAGTTGGCTCTACCCCGTGGTCACCTGCTGGTTTCCATGCCAAAGGACTGGAGCCACTGAAACAACTCAAAAGAATATAAACTGTAACACCACAATACAATCCAGAATGTGCACCAGTTCTAGAATACATGTGCTGTCATTTATGAAATTAAACTGTCCAACCATATAAAGCTCTATAAATTAAATCTAATATGAAATATATAAATGTGTGTGTAGTACTGTCTACTACAGATTACCACTCCTGTGTGGCTGTAGATGCAGCCATCACAAGAATAAAAATCTTGAAACTATTGCTTATATTTTGGTTTGCCACCCCAAGATTTTAAGTGGCCCCCATCTGGCCACCCCTATGAAAAATTTCTGGAGGCGCCACTGGGCTCACAGCATAATAACTGTTCTTACAGGAAATCTATATCCAATAAATAAAATTTAGATCCCAATTCATTTCAAATAAATGGGTTATCTATTCTTACTTATTAGT